>NW_022631172.1:1197126-1396367 GCF_010015895.1 Lontra canadensis
ACTGGGAAAACTGGACAGCTATATGTAGAAGAATGAAACTCGACCATTCTCTTACACTGTACACAAAGATAAACTCAAAATGGATAAAATACCTCAATGTGAGACAGGAATCCATCAGAATCCTAGAGGACAACATAGGTAGTAACCTCTTAGATATCAGCCACAGCAACTTCTTTCAAGATATGTCTCCAAAGGCAAAGAAAACAAAAGCGAAGATGAACTTTTGGGACTTCATCAAGATCAAAAGCTTCTGCACAGCAAAGGAAACAGTCAATAAAACAAAGAGGCAACCCATGGAATGGGAGAAGATATTTGCAGATGACAGTACAGACAAAAGGTTGATATCCAGGATCTATAAAGAACTCCTCAAACTCAACACATACAAAACAGATAATCGTATCAAAAAATGGGCAGAAGATAGGAACAGACACTTCTCCAATGAAGACTACAAATGGCTATCAGACACATGAAAAAATGTTCATCATCAATAGCCATCAGGGAGATTCAAATTAAAACCACATTGAGATACCACCTTACACCAGTTAGAATGGCCAAAATTAGCAAGACAGGAAATAACATGTGTTGGAGGGGATGTGGAGAAAGGGGAACCCTCTTACACTGTTGGTGGGAATGCAAGTTGGTGCAGCCACTTTGGAGAACAGTGTGGAGATTCCTCAAGAAATTAAAAATAGAGCTTCCCTACGACCCTGCAATTGCACTACTGGGTATTTACCCCAAAGATACAGATGTAGTGAAAAGAAGGGCCATCTTTACCTCAATGTTTATAGCAGCAATGGCCACGGTGGCCAAACTGTGGAAAGAACCAAGATGCCCTTCAACGGACGAATGGATAAGGAAGATGTGGTCCATATACACTATGGAGTATGATGCCTCCATGAGAAAGGATGAATACCCAACTTTTGTAGCAACATGGATGGGACTGGAAGAGATTATGCTGAGTGAAATAAGTCAAGCAGAGAGAGTCAATTATCATATGGTTTCACTTATTATTGGAGCATAACAAATAGCATGGAGGACAAGGGGAGATGGAGAGGAGAAGGGAGTTGAGGGAAATTGGAAGGGGAGGTTAACCATGAGAGACTATGGACTCTGAAAAACAATCTGAGGGTTTTGAAGGGGTGGGGGGTGGGAGGTTGCGGGAACCAGGTGGTGGGTATTGGAGAGGGCACAGATTGCATGGAGCACTGGGTGTGGTGCAAAAACAATGAATACTGTTACACTGAAAATAAATTTAAAAAATTAAAAAAAATAAAATGTTATTGGGTTTTATTTATTAGTATTTTATTGAGTATTAGGTTAGAACTCTTGAGAATGAGATCTTATATTGGTTTTATTTGCTCCTTTTTTTTTTTTTGATTGTCCCTACTCATATCAGGGTCCCAAAAGGCAGAAACTGAGAAGCAGGTTATATATTTTATATATCTATGTTAGGAAAAGCAGTACACCCTGTTACTTCTTTGCCCCCAAGGTGATCCTCCTTAAACCACATCAATATGTTGCCTTGGTAACTACTATTTGTTATGCTTTTTTTTTTCAGAAAGCAATTATGTAACTTCTGTCTAGCTTCTTTCATCAGCATGATTTTGAGATTTATCCAAGTATTTTGTGTATCAATGATTCAAGTATTTTTATGGCTGAGTGATATTCCAGTATCTGTATAGACCATGTTTTGTTCATCCATATGTCTATCGATGGACATTTGGATTGTTTCAAGCTTTTAGCTATTTTGAATAATGCCACAGTGAAGACTGATGTACAGTTTTCTGTGTGGACATTTGTTTTGGAATGGCAAGATTAGAAGAGAGGTTTAGGTTTTTAAGAAACTGATAATCTGTTTTCAAAGTGGTTTTACTATTTTTATTATCAAATTTTTAGTTCCTTTAAATCCTTAACACTTAGTATATTTAATCTTTCTAACTTTAGCCATCTTAGTGGGAATGAAGTGCTGTCTCATCATGGTTTTATTTTGCATTTCCTTAATATCTACTGATACTTAGCATTTTTAAATGTGCATACTTGTCATTTGCATGGTTTTTTAGATAAATTTATTTGTAATGATAAAAAAATAGAAAACTTCAGTAGTTGTGGTATAGCCAATCATTGGAATACTGTTCAGCAATATTAAGAAATGTACCACTTCGAGTTTATCTTTGTGTATGGTGCAAGAGAATGGTCAAGTTTCATTCTTCTAAACATAGTTGTCCAGTTTTCCCAGCACCATTTATTGAAGAGACTGTCTTTTTTCCACCTGATAATTTTTCCTGCTTTGTTGAAGATTGTTTGGCCATAGTGTTGTGGGTCCATATTTGGGCTCTCTACTCTGTTCCACTGGTCTATGTGTTTGTTTTTGTGCCAGTACCATGCTGTCTTGGTGATCACAGCTTTGTAGTAAAGCTTGAAATCAGGCAATGTGATACCCCCAGATTTGTTTTGTTTTTTTCTTTCAACATTTCCTTAGTAAGTCAGGGTCTATTCTGGTTACATACAAATTTTAGGATTGTTTGTTCGGCACTTTGAAAAATGCCAGCAGAATTTTGATTGGGATGGCATTAAAAGTATAGATTGCTCTGGGCACTATAAACATTTTAATAATATTTATTCTTCCAATGCATGAGCATGGAATGTTTTTCCATCTTTCTGTGTCTTCTTCAATTTCTTTCAAGAGTGTTATATAGTTTCTTGAGTACAGATCTTTTAACTCTTTGGTTAAGTTTATTCCCAGGTATCACAAAGATAAACTTGAAATGGATAAAAGATCTCAACTTGAGGCAGGAATCTATCAAAATCGTAGAGGAAAACATAGGCAGTAACCTCTTCGACATCGGCCACGGCAACTTCTTTCAAGATATGTCTCCAAAGGCAAAGGAAGCAAAAGTGAAAATGAACTTTTGGGACTTCATCAAGATCAAAAGCTTCTGCACAGCAAAGGAAGCAGTAAACAAAACAAAGAGGCAACCAATGGAATGGGAGAAGATATTCACAATGACACTACAGACAAAGGGCTGATATCCAAGATCTATAAAGAACTCCTCAAACTCAACAACACACAAAACAGATAATCAGGTCAAAAAACGGGCAGAAGACATGAACAGACACTTTTCCGAAGAAGACATACAAACGGCTAACAGACACATGAAAAAATGTTCATCATCATTAGCTGTCAGGGAGATTCAAATCAAAACCACTTTGAGATATCACCTTACACCAGTTAGAATGGCCAAAATTAACAAGACAGTAAACAACAAGTGTTGGATTGGGTCTGGAGAAACGGGAACCCTCTTACACTGTTGGTGGGAATGCAAGTTGGTGCAGCCACTTTGGAAAACAGTGTGGAGATTCCTTAAGAAATTAAAAAGAGAGCTACCCTATGACCCTGCAATTGCACTACTGGGTATTTACCCCCAATATAGAGATGCAGTGAAAAGAAGGGCCACATGTACCCCAGTGTTCATAGCAGCAATGACCACAGTCGCCAAACTGTGGAAAGAACCAAGATGCACTTCAGCAGATGAATGCATAAGGAAGATGTGGTCCATACATACCATGGAGTATTATGCCTCCATCATAAAGGATGAATACCCAACTTTTGTATCAACATGGATGAGACTGGAAGAGATTATGCTGAGTGAAATAATTCAAGCAGAGAGAGTCAATTATCATATGGTTTCACTTACTTGTGGAGCATAAGGAATAACACAGAGGACATTGGGAGAAGGAGAGGAAAAGGGAGTTGGGGGAAGTCGGAGGGGGAGACAAACCGTGAGAGACTGTGGACTCAGAAACTAACTGAGGGTTTTGGAGGGGGGTGGTGAAGGGTTAGATGAGCCTGGTGGTGGGTATTAAGGAGGGCATGTATTGCATGGAGCACTGGGTGTGGTGCATAAACAATGAATCTTGGAACACTGAAAAAATAAAATTAAATTAAAAAAAAGAAAAAAGTTACCACTGATATGCACAGTAATTTGGTAGAATCTTAATGGCACTTTGCTGATTAAAAGAAGCCAGTCTCAAAAGGTTCTATACTATTTGATTCCATTTATATGACATTCTTGAAAAGATAAACTTATATTAATGTAAAGCAGACTAATCATTGCCAGGGCTTAGGGCTAGGTGTAACAACAAAATGATAACACAAGAAAAGTATGTAAGATGATGCCACTGTTTTTTATCTTGATAGGGATGATATTTACTCAAATCTACACATGTGTTTAAATCATAGGACTACACCCATACACAAAATTTCAATTTTACTGCATGTTATTTTTTTCACTCATATGCTCTTACTATATGCAATTTTTAAAACTATTTTCTTTAATGTTTAAAGACTTTTTTATTTTTTTTAATTTTATTTTTTATAAACTATAATATATATTTTTCCCCAGGGTTACAGGTCTGTGAATCGCCAGGTTTACACACTTCACCGCACTCACCATAGCACATACCCTCCCCAATGTCCATAATAACCCCACCCCCCCTCTCCCAACCCCCCTCCCCCCAGCAACCCTCAGTTTGTTTTGTGAGATTAAGAGTCACTTATGGTTTATCTCCCTCCCAATCCCATCTTGCTTCATTTACTCTTTTTTAAAAGAAGTTTTGGGTTTAAGGCAAAATTGTGAGGAAGGTACAAGAATTTCCCATATATCTCCTTCCCCTACACATGCAGCCTTCCTCATTATCAACATCACTCACCAGAGGGGTACATTTCTCATAATTGATGAACCTACACTGACCCATAATTAGCACCCAAAGTTCATAGTTCACCTTAGTACATCATTTTTTTCTTGGCCTCATGTGTGTGTGTGTGTGTGTGTGTGTGTGTGTGTGTTTGCACTTTCTCACTTCTGCTATAATTATAATACATAGTAAATAATTTACCAGAAAAACATTAGTGCTTGGTGGTATTCCTAAAAAATTTAAATGTGTTACCCTTAGAATGTGAGTGCTAGTAATAAAGCAAACTCCGTCAAACAGCTACTTAATCCACTATCTGCAGAGCTTCTCCACCTATTAGGTTCTGGTTTCTCATGGAGTATAACTACAACTCTGCTATGGAACATTGTGGTTTCTCCTATTTTATGACATCTTTTCCCCTTAACAGCCTGATACTAGCCCAACCCATATTTTTTTTGGAAGGATATTATTCTTAATGCTTTTTAGTTTGTGCCAAGCCACTTGATAAGGCTATTGGATGACTGATGGATTGATTGTCCTTGAGCCTTTCTTAAAACAAGTCGTTGATGGCATGAGAGGTGGAAGCATAGTACATTATTTTTTAGGGCATCTTTTATGTCTATAAATCTTCTCAGTTGCATCTCCTTTCACCATGTCCCAGACTTAGTTGGTCAAGGTAAATAGCCCCTGGAATGTGTTTTTCAGAAATAAAGTGGGGGAAAATATTATCTCAAAAATTTTACTCCAGATCTTGGTTTTTATATCTCATTTTCTAATAAAAAGACCCTAAAATCCTTAGAGAAATGGTGGATTCTAGGTTAAATACAAGATGAACTTTGAATAATTTGGAATTCCAGAAATTAAGGAAGTATAATCAAAAAAGATTGGGCATTACAAATGACCAAACTTGAAAGAATTTCTAATTACCAAATCTTATCAGCAACATCAGTAACAATAGTATTTGGTTAAAACCCAAACAATAGAATTAATACCCATGAGTCCATACTGATATAAATTATTGAATAAATAAATACATGTGGGAAAAGATGTAAAACTTTCTTACAAAAAAGAATTCTAAATAATATCTATAGATATCCCCTCTCCAAGAGGTGCTTAACGCCTCTCCACCTGAGTGTGGGCTGGGCTTAGTGACTCAGTCTAAGTGTATGGACAGTGAAAAGTAGTGACTTTACAGTACAGAAATCTGGCAGACACCATCTTAACCAAGACTTTAAAGGTTAATACTAGCAGTGATAACTTATGTGGATATACCTCCTGATATGATGCAATGAGAAAGGTACTTCATCTCTGTGGTATTCTTCACCAAACTCAGAACCCCAGTCTAATCAAAACTCCATTTTATATTTCCTGGAGCACTGGGTGTGATGCATAAACAATGAATCTTGAAACACTGAAAAAATAAAATAAAAAAAAATCCATTTTAAACTCCATTTGAGGGACATTCTAGAAAATGTCTGACTAATAAAGGACACAGAAAAAAAAAGGACTGGGAAATTTTACTGATCAGAGGAACAGAAAAAGTATATTAGTGGAAAAAGTGGTAAAACCCAAAGTGTCTATAGTTTTGGTAATGATAATGTTAATGTTATAGTTTTGATACTACTAATTTCTGGTTTCCACAAATGTATCGTGGTTATAGAAGATGGTAAGCATACAGGAAGCTGAGTGATAGGTGTATGAGAACTCTCTGTACTACATTTACAACTTTTCCATAAGTCTAAAATTATCCCAAAATAAATGTAAGGAAAACAAAGAAGCAACTAAAAAGCATGCATTAGATTTTACTTCTGCCTGTTATAAAGAACAATGAAAAGTGTGGATTCTAACCTAACATGAAAAAGTCAGATAAACTCCATATTCATAATTTTTCTTGAACACCTTTGAGATCTAATGTTACAGATCTATTAAGTAGCTCAATTTTAAGAAACGATAGCCCCTCCAAGGAGAAATGGGATACAGAGACTGGCTTACCACTGACAGAGAAAAGTGAACCAATCAGACTCTCCTGGCAAGCACCAGAGAAACAAGCAAGAGCAGTCTCCCACTAGGAAAGGGTCAAGGACCTGGAGAGAGATCCCTATGTGGTTTAGGTGTGTAGAATGTCAGAGATCAATGAGTAAAGCAGGAGGAGCACTGAGAAAAAAACCTTTGGAACATAGATATCACCCTAGGAACAAAACAATGCTAGAGGAATTCAAAGTCTGTAATACACCAAAGCTAAACACCACAACAATGAAACCCAATCTCAGGCTAATAATTGACAAGACTGACTCAACTGCCCTATCAGTAGAAGCAGCATGTTCATTTCCAGGTGCAAATATTACTTACCTTATCCTCTACTGTTCTGCACATGATGTTCAGCATGAAATAAAAAACGTAAAACACAAACAAAAGACAAGGAAACCTAGTATCAAGAAACAAATCAATAAAACCAGATTCAGAGATAATCCACATACTAGACCTATCAGACAGGGGCTATACCATAATTATGATTTACATATTTAAGTGTCCTGTGGAAAAAGGAGACCTCTTGCATGAGCAGATGGGGAATTTCAGCACAGAGATAGGAACTATAAGAAAGAGTTCAGTGGAAATGCTATAAATAAGAAACAAACTACTTTCAGAGATAAAGATTTCCTTTGATGGGCCCACAACTATCTCAATGCCATGCAAAGCGAGAAACGTGAAGACTTAATGAAAGCTGCATGGATAGGACTGTTTGGGTTGGGCTTCTACTCTGAGCCATTCAGTGTGCAGTATCTTTCACAGGAAGGTGTCATTCACGTGAATTACAGTATGAATGACACCTTTTTGAGAAGAGTAATGTACAATGTGCAAGGCATAAGTGGTAGCCCTGGGGATAGGGTTGTAGCTGCAAGCACAGAGATGCCTTTTTTAGAGCCCAGGCATTCTCTCTTCAGATGCTGGAGTACCTCAAGGGATATTTTGAGCCTTCTAAGAGAATATATATAGGAACTGTGCACTCCTGGAGAAACACCTCCATCTAGATTCTTCAGGAGTTGATATATTTTGCCAAATGAGACTTCACTGAAGTGGGAAATACATTGTATTGAAAACACAGCCCTCTTTTGTTAGCGGAGATTTTTTTCTCTGCATTGCCAAATCCCCTAACACTTTTTTCACTGCTAACTTTTCATCATTTGCAAGACTTTTCTTTTAGAGCTCCCCAAATGCCCTCCTGCCTCTCAGCTTCCTCCACTGCTTAACCTTGAAGTCCATTTTTTTCTCAGAAACTAAAACATCTTATTTTTTCCAGTTTTATTGAGCTATGATTGACAAAAAATATACATATGTAGGTTGAATGCAATGTTTTTAAGGTGCAACGTAAGTATATATACATTGTGCCACGATTACCACAGTCAAGTTAATGAACACATCTGTCTCCTCATATAATTACTTTTTTGTATGTGATGAGAACACTTAAGATCTACACTCTTACAATATTTCCATAATCTATGTGATAGTGTTACTAACTATAGTTACTGTGCTATACATTATAGCCCCAGAACTTACTCATCTTACAACAAACTTTGTACCCTCTAACATCTCCCCATTTCTGTCACCTCTCAGCCTTGGCAACCATTACACCCTTTGTCTCTATGAGTTTGACTTTTTAGATTCCACATAAGTGAAATCATAGTTATTTTTCATATTAATTCAGTATCATTTTTGCAACATCTATATGTGTTCCCATTTGTTATGTGGTTTGATTTCATTTCTGTATTTATGCCTGTCTTAGTTCAGGCTGCCATAACAACATACTATAGACTGGGTGGATTAAGCAACAAATCTATTTTCTCATGGTTCTGGAGGCTAGAAGTTCAAGATCAAGCTACAGATGTGATTGGTTTTTGGAGAGACTGCATTTCCTGGCTTACAGATGCTCACTGTGTTCTCACCTGGCCTTTTCTCAGTGTGTGCACTTGGACAGTGAGCAGCTTCCTAGTGTCTCTTCTTAGAAGAAGAATTAATAATAATCCCACAGGGAAGGCCCCACCCTCATGAGTTCATCCAAACTACTTATCTCCCAAAGGCCCCATTTCTAAATACCATCAAACTGGGTATTAAGAGTTTCAACGTAAGAATTTTGGAGGGACACACTTCAGTCCACAGCAACGAATTTCTGTGTTTTATTTTGTACAATGTGTTTCATAAAGTGTTATATTGTGGATATCTATTTTTGTAGAATTTATATGTGACGTTTTATGGGGCTGGATTCCTTTCTGTCTTCATCTTTTGTGCATGTGCACTATTTGATTTTCTTATTTGTTTGTTGAGTAAATCCTTCTCCCTTTTGGATGTCTTTGTTTATTTCTGTGATTGGTATGCCTTTGTGCTTATACTCAATATGAAGCTTTGTTTTTGCATGTGAGAGACTTCACTGGGGGCTATTTGTTAAATTTGCCTATATTTGTGAATGCATGTATGTTTGTGGGAGGTCTTATGTGTATGTATTCAAGTATGCTTGTGTGAATTGGGTTCATATTTATGTATTTGATTTGTTGTTGCTCTAATTTTTTTAGGTCACTATTTTTTCTATAAAGCGTCCGCACAGCAAAGAAAAGGCAACATAAGGAATGGAAAAAAATATTTGCAAACACATATCTGATAAAGGGTTAATATCTATAATATATAAGGTATTCATACAACTCAGCAACAGGAAAAAAAATCTGAACAATCTGACTGAAAAATGGACAAGGATTTGGCAGATATTGTTCCAAAGAAGACCTACAAATAATAGATACATGAAAAACTGCTCAACATGATTAATTAGGGAAATACAAATCAAAACCACAGTGAGATATCACCTCATACCTGTTAGAATGGCTATTATCAAGAACAAGAGATTGTTGACAAAGGTGTAGAGAAAAGGAAACCCTGGTGCACTGTTGATGGAAATGTGTATTGGTAGAGCAACTGTGAAAAACAATATGGAGGTTCCTCTAAAAATTAAAATAGAATTACCATATGATCCAACAATCCCACTTCTGTTACATATGCAAAAGAAATAAAATCACTATTTTGAAAAGATATCTGCACTCCCATGCTAAATATAGCAGTATTCATAATAGTCAAGAGATGGAAACAACCTAAGTGTCCATCAACAATGAATGGATAAAGAAAATGTGATATTTATATAATAAAATATTATTCAGCCATTTAAAAAAAGGAAATTTTGCCATTGTGACAGCATAATGCCATCGAGATTCATCCATATTAAGTGAAATAAGCCAGAAAGAGAAAGACAAATAGTGCATGGTCTTACTTACATATGGAATTTGAAAATGTTAAACACACACATGCAGAAGAGATTGGTGGTTACCAGGAGCTAAAGGGTAGGAGAAAAGGGAAGATGTTGGTCAAAGGGTACAAACTTTCAGTTTCAAGATGAATAAATTTGGGGGATCTAAGATATGGCATGGTAGCTATACTTACCAATATTGTATTTACTTGAAATTTGCTAAAAGGCTAGATATTAAATGTTCTCATACACACAAAAAAGTAGCCATGTGAGGTAATGGATTATGGTAACTCACCTTAATGTTATAATCATTTTATGATATACATGTATATCAAATTATTATGTTGTATATCTTAAACATACACAAAATTACCTGTCAATTATATCTATAACAATAAAGCTGGAAGATTAAAATATACCCTCAAAAGTTGGTAAGAAACCCACAAAAAATACAAACAATAATTAAGGAATATGGACCAAAGAATAAACAGACCCTTCAGTAATATATGGTTGACTAATAAGCACATTGGCAATACCAAGTATTAATGAGAATGCAGAAAGAGAATGCACACATTACCAATATCAAGAATAAAAGAATAGGTATCAATATAGATCCTAGACTCATCAAAAGAATTAATTAGAGGATATTATTAAAAATTTTATACTAATAACTTTGACGAAATCAATGAAATCAACAAAATTCTTGAAAGACACAGGCAACCACAGCTGACCAAGAAAAAATGTAAAACATGAAACAACTTCACATTAAAGAAGTACGTTTAATAATCATCAAAAGAAAATACATTTGAAATCATTTTATATATCCTGTACTGTTCTAATTCCAAATTAAGGCAAAGATATCATAATAAAAAGAATTACAGACCAATGTTTCTCAATACAGATTCAAAAATCTTTGAGAAAATATATCCAACAATTTATAAAGATTTTTATATTTCTTGACACTCTGGAGTTTAACCATACAAGGAGTTTAATCCATACAAGGATGTATTAATTTCAGAAAAGAAATCACTGGGGCAAATAATATATTATATGTTAATAAAGAAATTTAAAAAATAAACTATTTCACTATCAGAAAATAAAGTAGAAAAAATGATCATTTCAAAGGATGTAAAGTACCTGATATAAAATTAACTCTCTTACAATAAAAATAAAATCTTATCAAGGAATAGAGGTGAAACCTTCAACCTAATTAAAGGCATCTTAAAAAATCAAACTATAGCTAACATACTCAACTAAGAAAACAAAGTTTTATACATAACATCATGAATAAGGCAGAAGTATACGCTCTAAAAATGTATATGTAACTTTGTATTCCAGAATCATGTATCTGATAAGGGTCTAGTATCTGGAATATACAGAACACTTATAACTCAACAATAAAAAGATAGATAATCCATTTTAAAAACTAACATGTTATTAAATAGATATTTCTACAAAGATAGATATTTCTATTACCAACAAACTTATGAAAAAATGTGCAACCTAACTAGTCATGAGACAAATGCATATCAAAAACACAGTGAAATTCTACTTCATACCCACTAGTATGGTTATAATCAGTAAGACAGAAATAACACATATTGGGTTAGAATAAAGTAAAGAAATTAGAAAGCTCCTTCACTGCTGGTTGGGATAAAAAATGGATTAGCTACTTTGGACAGAGTTTGGCACTTCCTCGTAATGCTAAACAGAGTTATCATAGTTACCAACAACTCAATTCTTAAGTATATATCTGAGAGAAATATGTGTCCATATAAACACTTACACCCAGATCCTCATTGCAGTATCATTCATTCAATTTGAAATGTTAACACTTGTCCTTGCAGCTCTCTCTTCCTAGTTTATATTTTCCCATAGAATTAGTCACTTCTCTGCATGATAAATATTGTGTTCATTGTTTTTATTATGCCTTCTAATAAAAATGTCAGTTCCAGAGTGCCTGGGTGGCTCAGTCAGTTAAGCATCCGACTCTTGATTTCAGCTCTGATGGTGATCTTAGGGTTGTGAGATCAAGCCCCACGTCAGGCTCTACACTGGGCAGAGAGCCTGCTTAAGATTCTCTCTCTCCTCTGCCCCTCCCCACTCCCTCTCTTTAAAAAAGCCAGTTCCATGAGTATGTTTTGAATCTGTTGAGTTCTGTAGTATTCTTAGCACATGAAACAGCCTGGCTTCTAACATATATTCTTAGTAAATAGTTGATACAGGAATAAATATTTCTTCCATGTCAAAATCCCAAAGACATTAAATAGCTCAGTAATTATTTTTGAAACATGATCAGATGTAGTAAAATTTTGAATTATATGTAATCATTTCTAGTACTTTTTTTCCCATTAGGCTTTGTTCCTGGTAACAATACTGTAAGTTGGTTAAGAATACAAGTATTACCTCATTTAACCAACTAAAAAACACTTAGAAAGCTTTTTTATCACTTTTATCACACATTTATAGATGAAGAGTAAAGCTCACAGAAGTTAAATAAATTGCTAAAAGCTATGAAACTAATAAGAAGCCTGATCCCATGAGGCTAAAGTTTACCACAGTCCTCACTCAAACTATGGCTGCATAATAAGCCATCTTGAATGTCAGTGCCTAAAAATATAATCTTTTATTATTTCTCATGATTTCTTAAGATGTTTGGGAATTTTTTCCACTGGGTTCACCTGGGTTCACTCATGCAAATGCAGATAGCTGAGCTGGGGTGATCTAAGATGCCATCTCATATGGCTGATGTCCCAGCTGGAATGGCAGGAAGTTAGGCTGGGCCTATCCCTCCATCTAGGCATTCGTTCCTGAATTCTTCAGATCATGGATGGCTCAAGGTTCCACAAGGAAAAGGCAGACAACGCAAAGCATCTTAAGGCTTAGTCTTGGAAGTTAAGCAACATCACATTGGAAATATCCTGTTGATAGAAACAACTTTATAAGTCAGCCCAGGATCAGCACCTGGGGAAATAAAGCCAAACCCTGAAGGAAGGAGAAGAAAAGATCCCATGACAACAGGGTATGTTCACAGAGACAGAGGATTCACTGGGCATCGTTATTGTAATGGTCCACCAAACTATTTGCTATGCAGAATTTCAATACCATTTGCCTTGTATGCTTTTGCCATTGTATTTAAAGTGCAACCACACAGGTTACACTATTGAAAGATGAAGTGTCTCTGGTCAACAATGATCCTTAAGATGTTGTTGTCTCTGGGATGGAGCCGCATTAATGCCTTCGCGACGCCTGGCTTTGCTTCAGTAATTGTACTTTTTGCTTAGAGTTGGAAGGAGCATAGAAAGTTTGGTGACCAAATATTGCTAGATTCCTCACATTCTTTCCAGTTGAGTGCTTGCAAATACTGAGTTGTTAGTTTGTGTGTTGCCATTTTGGCCAAGGGAGGTGGCTAATCTGTGAATCATCTAGTCCTATCCCTCCTTGTCTTCAGTGGCCATCTTTGGTTGTGAGGCCAAAAGCAACTAGTGCTCACACTGACCGCCTACGGCAGGTTCCCATGTGTTGACAAGGTTTGGAATTGAAATGGTTTTGAGAACAAGAGCTTGAGCTGGCTGACTGGAACCCCACAGCAACTACTTGGCAACTTTGAGATGTCCCCTCTTGGCATCCTGTAGGAGGGGAGTATGTTTGAGAGCAGAGACTTCAGGGAACAGGAAGGGAGAAGATGAAGACGGTGAAGACTGAGAAATCACAGAAAGCTGCTGCCAGGCGAGGCATGGGAATCAGGAGAAGAGAACACCAGGGCTACCATACCTGCCCTTTATCCTCCAACCCCAGCCTACACAAAGACACCCTCACCCCTGGCCTGCCCAGCTGGGGAAAGGCCCAAAAACCCAGAGAGTGGCAAGGTACCTGTGCCTCATTCTCCTCCCACCCTTTCTACTCTAACCAGTTGCCTCAACAAATCAGCTGGAGGGTGAGGGGATCAAGACTTACTGCCATCACCATGGAAAGGCCCTGTCATGCCCGATAGAAGGTTACAAGATTGCTCTGGGAACCAGAAGATGAATTAAGCATCAGAGGAAAACTGACCAATCAGAGCCCATCACCAAACAACCCCTTCCTCTGGGGAGGTCCTTTTTTCTCTCAAGCTGTTCTTCCATCTTGTCCATATTGAAGCCCCCATCTCTCTCTCTCTCTCTGTTGTCATTTTTCCAGGGGTGCCCTTGTCATGTCTGGATGGGATGGGACAGGATCCCTCTCATAGCTGCCCTAAGATATGCATTTCTCACTGCAACTCAAACACCTTGTTCTGCAAGACACACCATCTTTGCCACTGAAAAGGAGGGAACATTATACTGAAGAGCCAGGCCCCATGTCCACTGTGTCCTGGGAAGGACAAGATAAACAAGGCCTGATTATGTTTCCCAAATGGAACTGGACAGCTGAGGACCGACAGTGGTTTCACTTTACCTTGCTGAGAAATGGGATTCTGAAGCCCAGGGGTTCTCATTCCCATGTGCCCTTCTGAGTGGGACGGAAGGGTTCTTTCTTCCGTCTCTGTCATGCCCTCCTTTCATTTCACCTGTTTGTGCCTGGGCCTCTTCTTCCCCTGTTTGTGCCTTGAACTGCAAGTGTCTTGAAGGCAGGTCCTACTGTATATCAGCTATCCATCTGCATGACGGCCACGTTCCCTGCCAATTAGAGGCAAGGATCCAATTGCCATGAGGGAGTAAAGGCACCCACAGAGGACATGGATATCTTTTGTATCTCAGCCACAGCAGAACACGAGGCCCTGATGCTCCTTATAAATGTGAAACAACCTATGTGGGGCTTTTGGAATGGGTAAACATACTGGCACAGGATGGATTGAGACTTCCCCCTAAGTAAGACCATCCATATGCACAACAAAAGTGTAAATAAAGCCCATAGGGATTATCTGGGGCTCCAAATACTTGTACAGCCTCTAGGGAACTGGTCTGGAATGCATAAAGTAAAGGACTTCAAAAATGCCCCGAGGGGAGTATCTACCCCCAACCCCTGCCCTGACCCTACAGGATCCCAAGAATCAGTAAATAACATCTCTCCTGGAGAAGTGAAGCATTTCTCATAGCAGAAAATAACACAGAATGCTATGGCAAACCAGTGGTTCTGGTGGAGGGATACCGGGTTCGTGTTACTTGCTAGGACGGTGAAGTATCTGGGAATGTGGAAGGTGAAGCTAGTTCTACCACTTGGACATGCTCCCACATCCACTCTAGCACTCTTAGGAAGCAGTTGCCCTTTACCTGCTTTCAGAACCAACTTCATGGCCCCATGTGTGCTTCCTCACTCTCAGTTGTTACTTCTGGTTGGCCACTCTGCCTGCAGGGGACCCAGAACCAGCACAACTCACTGGAACAGGCCATGTCCCCATGAAGGTGGCATACAGACACAATGGTTAATTTTGCCAAGCCTTTCTGGTGGAGACCGACAAATATTTTGAGACCCAGTTACCTGCACAGGTTTTGGAGACACCCAGGCATATCCGTTAGGGCTGCACCAACACCTCCAGCTATCCTAGGCCACCAGACTACCCACCCAACATCACGTTGGAAATGTGAAGATTCCACGTGCCTACACGTCCTGACTGACTTCCCAAGAAGAAGCCTCAGCAGCACAACAGACTCCGGCCTGTGCATCTCCCTCCCAGCCAAGCCTCACTGCTTCAGCTTCAATAAAGCACTGTGGGTAAGAGCACGAGGGACAGCTGGCCATGGTCAGAGTCCCTGTGCTTCCCCTGCCCAGCCGCAGGACCTAGGAAAGCTTCAAGCTTTTGAAGGACTGAAGCAGATATTTGGAGCAGCAACACCTGCTGGAAGAGGCTAGGGACTTGATCAGAGAGCCTGGAGCCCTTTCCTTTTCTGGAATAGAGTGAGGTCTGTCACTGTTGTGAGATTAGCAGCACAGCTGCACAAATGCCAGCTGCCTAAGACACTCCCTGAAGGTGGTGTAAGGAAACTTCCCCAGGTGGGTGGAGGAATCAGCTCGCATCTTTTGCCCTCTCTTGCTTTTTCTCCTTCTCTCTCCAAGGGCACAGGTGCACCATCAAAAAAGGAAAGACAAGTGGTACTCCCCATTCTCAGGAGGTCTGTCTGGCCTCCCTCCCTTCATTCCTTCACACAGCATACAGAGAACAGATAATTAAAGCAAACACAGTGACAACTACTCACCAAGTGTGTGTTCGGCGCACCATGTTAGCGCTCGCTCTCCTGGAGACAAGAGAGCTGTATATGGCTGCTTCAGTATGTGAGTGGCCATCAGAATTTTTCCAAAAACCTGGCCAAGCCAACCTGGCCCAGAGGGAGCATCCCCTCACCTGCCCTGAGGACAACTGGAGGAATAGGAGTCCCCCCTTTTTCATCCTAAGAGCGGCAATAGCCTTGCCTGATGATTTTCACAGTAGGGTTCCATGCCCACTTAAATGTGCTTTCTCTATGTCTTCATTCAACTGGAGTTAAGTGTGCTCCAAAGAGAAGGCACTCCAAGCCATGAACTGTTCCAGAATCACTTACCAGAACTCGGAGCCGCACAAAAGCGACTCCAGCTTCTCATAGGAATAAGGAAGCAGAAAAGACAGAGGACTCTGAGTTTGCTGGGATCCTGCTCCTACTAAGCCCCTGGGGGGAAGAGAGCCCAGCCCAGCCCTGCCCTGCCCCACCCCGCCCTGCCCAGCCCAGCCTGCCCAAGGCAACTTTCATCCCAACCCCTGATCAGCATAGGAGTGGCCTCAAGCACTTGGCCTTCACCCTCCCCAGCACCCTCCTCCCTGCCCCAGTGAGTATCCATTTCATATGCTGCCCCTTAATATACTGGCTTTCAGGCTTTGAGAGGGAATATGGACCCTCAGCCTTGCCTACCACAGCCCCCTGAGCCCCATACCTCCCAGCCCCTCTCTAAGAGATACTCCCCTCACTCTTGGACCTAGAGGATACCCTGTGATATGTGCAGAAACCAGGAGATAGAGGGGAGAGAGAATTCAGGGGCTGTTCCAAACTCTCAGGAGATTCTCACGCAGAAAACAGCCTAACCAATCAACCATAAGTGGTTATTGAGAACCAGGAGTTTACACTGCTTTGTTTTCTCAAGGCAGACACATCAACCCTCTTAATGTCCATAAGGAATTTAAGTGTTGCCTTGGTAGTGCGTGTCTGAGGCTTTTGAAGCCAAGGAGCCCCTTCCTTCATGCTGATGCTGACTTTTCCAGAAGTCTGTTCCTCAGAGGTTCCTTTATGAAGAGACCTTTTCATACTTTTTCATTCCAGTGCACCCTTTCCCTTTCCTGGCTTGTAGAACAAGATAGCTAGCTAACATGTAAGAACAGGGAGGAAGTGCTAATGAGACGCTTCCCATGACTGACAGGAGATTTGCTGTAGGAACCTCTTCATTGCAGTCTACATCTCCAGAGGCTGTTCTGAGTGGGGAAGCATAGTCCACAAGTAGCCGTTGCCACCTCCACATCCACCCCTGACACCTACCTCCACCTTCCCACATGCCCACTGTTTCCTTCTTCCCCACCCTTTCCGTCCTGCAAGTGAGGGTTGACTGCTCACCTGGGACCATGTCCTCCTTTTTGGCTCTCACTCTTCAACTTCAGGCTTCTCTACCTTCTGTGGAGATTGCATCACAAACCTGGGAGCTGATGGAACTATGGGGATGGGGATGGGAAATTAAGTCCAAGCTGAAGTGCACAGGGCATTTACAAATATTGATGGAGCACCCAGTTCTCTAGGACAAGGGCTATGCTCGGTGCTGAGCATATACATGAATTCACTCTCATGGATCTGCATTCCCTTAGGGGTTGAGAAAATAAGGAAAGGGAGAATAAGAATATTTGTTATGGTCATAAATATTATGGAATAATATAATTAGTTGATATGAAATGAGGGACTGGATGGGAAAGAGTACATCCTGAAAGGCCTTCTTTGTCTTTATTTTTCCAAGAATTAAAAGGCAAGATATGTAGGTAAATATAAATGAAAACTGTTCAAAACAACTAAAACAATATCTTAAAAGTTTTATGTTGTATATAGAAGTGAATCGTAAGACAAAAATGAAACCAAGAACAGGAAGGAATAAATGAAATTAACTTTTAAAAAATATATTTAAATTCAATTTAGGTAACATACACTGTATTATAAGGCTTTTCCAGAAGTGATAAAAATATTTTTTATGTTAGACTATAATGAGTTATTGTTACATATTTTAACCACTGGGGAAACCATAAAAGAATAACATAAGATCATGATAATTTAAAGCAAATAGAGAAAAAATGGAATAATGAAAAAAACATTTGATTAGTCCAAAAGTAGGCAAGATAGGAGGACTCAATTGAGAAATATCAGGTGGGAAAAATAAAAAACATAACAAGTTAATAGACTTAAATCTAATCTTAGAATCTCATTAAAAGAAACTAGAGCAAACACGCCAATTAAAAGAAAAGATTTTTAGATCAAATAAAATAAGTCAACTATATAGTGAACATAAGACACTGTAAATATGATAATAACATGTAAGTGGAAAGAAGTATGGTGGAAAACATCTTTATTTTATCGTCAGTGGTTTTACTGAGGTATTTAAAAATGTTTTATAAGTTTTGAAAACTTTAAACTCAAATCACCATCCAAATTCATATTAAAAAGAACATTTCCATCATCCCAGAAATTTGCTTTGTCAATGCCCCACAAAAAGGAAAACAATTTCTGTGATTTCTATAGTCACAGATTACTTTTGCCAAAAATCTAATCCCCCATTACACATTCAGAGGTACATACAGTCATCCTTATTTCTCAGATTCCATATTTATGATTTCTCCTACTCACTAAATTTTTTTTTTGTAATTCAAAAATCAATACTTGTTACACTTGCCTGGTCATTCACAGACATGCATAGAATGGCAAAAAACAAACAAACGAACGAACGAACAAACAAACCTTGAGTCACCTGACATCCACATTTCTATCTAAGGGCAAACAAGGGGAGACCCTGTGCTCTTGCTTCACCTCTCATACTGTAAACAAGTATCTTTTTTGCAGTACATTTAGTGCTACATTTTTCAATTGTTGTGCTTTTTGTTGGTGATTTTGCTGTTTATAATCGCCCACGAGTGTAATGCTGTAGTGCTATCTTGTGTTCTTAAATGAAAGAAGTCTGTGATGTATCTTATGGGGAAAATACTTGTGTGAAATAAGGTCCATTCAGGAATGAGTTTTATTGCTGTTGGATGTGAGTTTAAAGTTAATTAATGAACACTCTATATTTAATAAGATGTCTATAAACAGAAACACATATAAAAAATTTTATATATTCATAGGTTGACAAAAATATTTTGGCTAGATGTTTTTAGGAATCTAAACTTGTATTTCCCCTAGAAGCAATAGCTTAGTATTTGATTATTCTGTGTTTACAGCAACTTCATAGAACATAACTACTGCACATAACAAAAATTGACTATATGATAAATATTTTCTCTAAATTTCTTTAAAAATATAATGCAATCCTAATGAAAATACTAATTAACGTTTTTTGGGAGCTAGAGAAGTTGATATTGAATCTTCTGTATACACATAGCTATAAAACACTGAAAGGAAGGGAAATGATGGGTTATAGCCTTATGGGATATTAAAACTTAAAATGAAGTCTGTATAGGTAAAACAGTGTGGTACCAGCATATGAGTGGACAAACGAGATTAAAGGAATGGAATAGAAAGTCCAGAAATAGATCCAACCACATATAGAAATTTAGTATATAATAAAGATAGTATTTTAAATCATTTTGTCAAAAATGGATTTTAAATAAATGTTGAGAAAATGGAAAGCCATTTGGAAAAAGAATAAATTTATTTCTATTCTTCCCACTGGATACAACTCCAATAATAAGATACATAAAGAAGAAAAATCAATATGCAATAGATACAATAAAATATGACAGACGAGAGCAAATATATCAAAATTATAGTAAATGTAAAAACAATTAAGTTATGTAACAGGTAGAGATTTTTCAGACTAGATAAGAGAGATCCTACTTGATAGGAAACACATTTTATATAAAAAACAAAAACAGTAAGTAAAGTGTAAAAATTTTAATTCTGTTTATTTTCCATAATGAACTCTTACTTATTTTAGATACCCAACTCAAATATCCTTTCTTCTGTAGAGACTTCCTTCAGTTGCCCTAGCTGAACTGATTATTATCCTCTGCTCCCCAGTCTTTTATACGTTCCTCTACTATAGTGTTTTTTTCTCTCTTTTTTCTGTCCCCTGTCCCAGATAATAAGCTCATTGAAAGCATGATGTTTGCCTGATTTGTATTTGTACCTTCATCATCATCATCATCATCTCTCTCTCTCTCTCACTGGCTTGACAATAGGTACTTAAGTAGATATTTGTTGAAAGATCTGTTGATGCTGTAGGGATCAGGAGGAGAAGGTTAATTCTTATTTCTTCTTGGCCTGTTTTAGTACCTTTCCTCATGTTCCCTATATGGGAGAAATGTTTCACTGCCTGGCTGGAAGAAGATAGTTGTATTTGCTCTATTTCAATTACATCTTGTTGTTACAAAATAGATGTAACATAAATGGAGTTGTCTCTCTGCTGAAAATGGGTGACATAACAGTGTTTTCATCCCATTAAGCTTTATAAAGTCTTGTCACATCATGTAATGTGACTAGAAAGAACAGCTCACAGTTTAACTATTGGAATTGTTCAAATTGTCTTTTTTGTGTGATTACAGCATTTTTCCCCCAAGATCACAAGACACAAGATACTTTTACTTTAGGGTCACTGAAATGTGGTCTCCACTGTGCAAATGTGTGTTTGAAAGATTGGCATCTTTCCATTTGTATATATAATTGTGAAGTAAAGAACTTTTACCTCAGTTTCAAAATATAGTTTTCTGCAAAATATAAAATTCTTTTTTTTCCAAGAGATATTTGCATGAAGTCTTCGCTAGGATGCAAAAATTCTAGTTCTAGGCTCAAAATGGCTTGCATAACTATATATAGACTACTTTCCAAGCTACTAATGTGAAAAAATGGGCAGTGTTCTCAACTTATTCTACCTGATCCAGAGATTCAAACAATTACTACATTTTTACTCCATTGAGGAGCTGAAGAAGTAGTTCAGTACCTATGAAAGTTATCCTTGAGCATGAATGAACACCAATAGATAAATTGCACCACATCACCTGGTTCAGAGGCTAAACAATAAGTTAAAATATGAACACTTCAACACAACACTGTAACAGTCTACATAAGACACTAGATGGTTAATATCTTCCAACAGAAAGACCAATATTATTGTGAATAGCATAGAGTTTCCTCAATCATGATTGATATATTTTAAACATCTTCCTTTTTAATAAACAAGTAAACCTCAAAAAAAAGACACTAATCTTCCAAAAATTATTCTCAACTACAATTCTCATTGTCCAGGTATTTCAATATGTTGTTGTAACAAAAAACTTTACCAAAGGAAGAATCCTATCTTCACTTAAAAGACTGCCTGGTAGTGACGCAGGTACTTTGTCTTGCTAAATCTTTACAAATTTATTGTTTCTTTGTCTGAAAGGTATGAAAGCTACCTGCTTTGGTCACTTCTTTGAGCCTCATATCTTTGGGGCTCCAATACATATGAAATTAATTTTTTTTCCTGTTAATCTGTTTAATGTCCATTTAATTATTAGACCAGCCAAAGAACCTAGAAAGGAGGATGGGGAGCATTTTCCTCCTCTACATATGTATCCTAAAATGCCATGTGACTTCTGGAATGGTCATGTAATTACCACCTAACCTCCTCTGCTGAACATATACGTAGGACTTTTGTCCTCCAGGACCTTTTGGAAATGTGTGGAAGATATTTTGGTTTTCAAAATGTGTGTGGATTATCCACTGACATTTTAGCAGAGGGTCAGAGAAGCTATAAACCACAAACATGTAGGGCAGTGAGGCATTCCAAAGGTTTGTCCCTCCCAAAATGCCATTAGTAATCCATTTGAGAAATGCTGGACTGGAAGATCTCTACAGACCTTTTCAATCTGTGGTTTTAATTACATATTTGTGATGTTTCAATTTTTAGGAGCAGGTAAGCTGAAAATGTGTCTTAAGGAATGTTGTGTAATCTCATTAAATGTTTCAGTATTACCTTTTGCCTAAAAATGTAAACAGTTTATATATTCAGTGATTAGAAATAACCAAAAAAAAAAAAATGGAAACTTTTTTGTCCCGTATTTGAAAGTTTGGATGAATAGAGTTCAGATTCTTGATGTAGGGACAAACTTAAGAAACTCAGAGAGATTGTTAAAACATAGCTTTTTGTGCTTCTTAAGGTAAAATCATGGTTCTCATACAAGTATAAATAGAATACATTTTGATTTTATTTAAGTAATTAATTAATGAAGGAACCAGCAAGATGTATTGACCAATTCAAAGGAGACTTTGAAGTGCCACACCTATGTAGGTCAATCAGGAATACTGAAATTAACCTAAAAAAATCCATTTTTGTCCCCACAAAAGGAAATAAATCCTTCTTCCAAGCATAGAACTCATTTGCATGTCTATGAACAAGAGCCATTTGCATGACTTTCAGATATCTCCAAGGTAAAGAACTGTACAAAGTTTAAAGGCAAAACCCATCAAATCAGAATACCCCGATTGAGGAAACATCTATGATTTACATTGTAGACACAGAATTCTTTTTGCTCCATTTCAAAATTTTTCACAATCTTTTTTTAATAGTGCTGCCTATTTAATTTTAATAATCTCAAAGAAAGGTTATGCTTAGTCACAAAATAAAGCTAGTTTCAGTAGGTTTGTCCTGATTATTTACATACATACAGTAATAGTGTTAATTTACCATATAGTCTTCCTTGAGTTTGCTTTGCAAATCAAGAGCCATATTGTATTGAAAAATAACTAAGGGCACACAATTAATTGCTATGTCTGGACATTTTGAAAATTAATCTCAGAGCAAATTTTTAAAAGCTACACAGTTTCTAAATCTCTGTTTCTTTCTATCCTGAGTCTAGGGAACAAGTCCCAGGAAACCCTCCAACAGATTATACTTATGCTTCCAATGGAGTTGAGTGAATTATTGAGTGAATTTCTCTTTCTTCAATGTTCTCAACATGCCTTACGTTTTGTAGCCTAATAGAAAGATTCTTTCCTTAAATCCTGTAAGTCTGGCACCTTGAAAGTCAGGTAGCAGGCCCCTTTTCCTAGGAGGATTTTATGAGCATTGGCTTCAACAGTAAAACAAACCTATGTTCATTATCAGTGGTTAGTCCTACCCGAATTAAAAAACTTTTTTTCTCTTTTTTTTTCTCTCTCTCTCTTTCTTTTTTATTTTTTTAGAGAGAGAGTGAGAGAGAGCATGAGAGGGGAGGTCAGAGGGAGAAGCAGACTCCCTGTGGAGCTGGGAGCCAGATGCAGGACTAGATTCCAGGACTCCAGGACCATGACCTGAGCCAAAGGCAATCACTTAAGCAACTGAGCCACCCACATTCTCCAAAAAACGTTTTTCTCTTATATGACACTTTAGGTAATGCTTTAGTCATATAATTAATTTGTTAACAATGTCCTGGTAAAAAGAAAGGAAATTCTTAATGTATTTTCTTACAAGCACCAGTATTGCAATGAAAAACAAAGAGACACTTGGTAACCTTTTGTATTTTGGAACTGAATGAAAATCAGATACTTTAAATGTATAATTTCACATTACAGAGGCAGAATTTATGAAATTATTGTGGATTAGAGATAGTTTATGAAGACTGTATTATATGTTCAGAATATAAAACATTAAAACAATATCAACAATATTTTTAGCAAATAACTGCAATAAAACTCTCCTCATAAGTTTATCAGTCATACATTATTAATTCTCATTTTTCTGGATCTTGGGTTACCATAAAGCCATCTGCTTTTCTAAGAAAAAGAGTCCTGGATATACTAACACAGTCTACTGGTACAATCTGAAAGTTATCTGATGTCAGTTTGAAAGTTAACAAGAGTTGGGTTTCATTTTCAAGTGTTAATAGTTTTGAAGTATCTGGTACAGTTTTTTTTTTATATGACTTTGAGACTGTCCTTTGTTGAAAACACAAACTGTGGATTGTTGCTTATAGCAGATCCTTCATACACACATCAAAAGCAAGCAAAAATTATCTGTAGAAAACAGACAATTAAAATTGCTGTGGTAAATTTACACTGACAATTTTTCAAGTGTGAAATGTCTGATGATATTCTTTATAAGAATAATACAACTGACAAGGAAATTTGGTTGTTTCAGTGGGATATAAAACAAAGGTAATAAAGTCATTTTAAAAACTGACAAATTGTATCCAGGTAAAATGATTAAGTCTGATTTCAAAGAAGACAGTGAATCTTAGGACTACGTTATAAAAATGGATGGACATAGTATTTAGAAGGAAAAAATCTTAAGATGTAACATCAAATAATTTTATACTAATAATATCAATATGAAAAGATTCACTAATTCTGGAGTAAGGCTTATTCATCTGCAGTTTTATAATAATCCATGATTAAATCTGAAGTACATCTACAGTTGGAAACTACTGCCTTCGAAAATGCTAGATTTAAATTAAAGAGGTAAAATTGTAACTCATCATAATTTTAGATAATAATTAAAATTATGAGTAGTAACATCAACATTACTGTTGTTGTATATTATCATCAGACAAAATACTACCAGGAGTCTGATACGTATAGGAAAAGTTGATAAGATTATTCCCTAAGAATTATGATCAGTGTTTCTCTTGAAGTTACAACATATTATGGAAGGCAAAGACATTGACAAATCTCCAAGGACTTCCTATGAAGCATACAATTTCTAAAATATTTATATTGATACCACCTTACCTATACAAATTTAACCTAGAAAAGGTTGGCCTTATTTTCTGATATGACAGCTCTTCTCTATATAACACTTGAAAGGTGAAGTATTGAGCAAACTATTTTTAAGCATCTCTTATTATAAAACAGAAGGACAAATCTTCTTGTTTATGAAATATCAAGTATAGTTTTAGGTGTTGTTGGAGAGAGAAAATTTACTCTGCCCTTTAAGATCCTTCTAGCCAAACTAAGAATCAAATTGACACGAAATAGATAAAGAACAGAAAGTCAAATTTAATAGTGTACTTATGGGGCATCTATAGACATGGAAATTTCAAGGAGAGGCAAAATGATACTTATATGAGCTAAGAAGGGTAGGGGTCTGAGGATATAAAGGGGAGAAAGACCATTAGCTAGAAGGTGAGAGGAGGTGTTTGAAAACAAAGGTTGCCCTATTACATAGATAAATTTCTTAGATAAAGAGGACTATCTGTTAATAGCTCTCTTATTGGCACAAGCAGGCAGTTGAGGAGGATGTAATGAGCTTTTCCTGAATGTATTGCTTTTAACTCAAAGCAATATTTTCTGCCAAAGTGGCCCATCTTGTGGTATCCTGTCCTTGGCCCCTACAGTGTAAAGGTATCCTGAAAGTTTACTTTATTTGTTTTTCTATTTAGGCTTTAAGTTATGGAAAGAAAAAAAAATTTAAAGTTGTTAAGAGGAGGTTTTGACACTAGACTAGGATAGGACCATAGGTGCCTAAGAAATTACCCAGTTGCCTGTTTAACCAAAGTGAGAGTAACACTTAAAAATAAATATATAAAAAGTAGGCTGAGGCACTAATTAATAAGCAAAAGAAGCAAACCCATCAAAATTGAGTGAACTTTACTAAGATTTTAATAGCTTCTTTTCAGTTACAGTTATTATAAACAATGGTAAAAATTCTTTCAAAAATTTCACATTCATTATGCTCTTTCATATTCTGGAGCAAAGTGATACCTTACTTTAGGATGTATCTCTGGGGTTCATGATGTCAAAACTAATTTCACAATAATTTTAAGAAGTTATTTATGCTTAACATTAATTGTTACTATTTTCACATGAAATCAATAAATATGCTTTTTAAAAAATTCTCAATTTTAAGCTTCTAATGCAGTTTAAGTATTTACTTTTATAATCTAGATGAATAGAAGCTCTTTGGAGTGCACAATAGGTCCCAGGAATGTAATAGATCCACAGATCAAAAAAAAAAAAAAAAAGGACTTTTTTTTTTCTTTTTAAAAAGACACTGTGAAGTTTAGGATCAACTATTAAATGAGAAAAAACAGCCCCCAAGACCACTCTCACTTCTGACAGCACCTACAAATTCAGGAATTTCCCAAAATCACCTAGAGGCTTGAAAATTTACTAGAAGGACTTACAGAACTCACCAAAAACTATTATGTTAATGGTTTCTTTCAGGGAAAGAATGCAGATTAAAATTAGGTGAGGGGAAAAAGTGCATATAGCTGAATCCAGGGGAAGTACCAAGTGCAGAGCTTCCATTTTTCTCTACCCATGAAATCAGGACACATTACTCTCTTGGAACTGAATTTGAATTATAAGATGCATGAGATACTACCAACCAGGGGAACTCACATGACCTTCAGTGCCCAGAGATTTTACTGGGGAATAATCATGGAGAAATGAATGACTGGCCAATTGCCCATGTGGTGAATCTCAATTTCCAGTGGACTGATGACATGTGAACCAGAGACCTTAATCTAAATTACACTGTTGGTCTTTCTAGTATGGCTAGCCTCTACCTTAAGACTATATGGATGTGGCTAATGTCCAGTCAAAATTACATTGTTAGACCAGCCAATATGACCTAAGGCCTCCAGGCAAACAAAAAGAGATGTTCCTAAAATGTTTCAAGGGCCTGGAGCTTATCTCCTAGATGCCAAGTGTAAAGGCCAGAACTTCTCTTTGGGCAAGTCCAAATCCTTACCTACAAACACAAGGATAAACACAATTCTATTTTTCTATCACCTTTGCTACAAAATATAGTGTCAACTATTCATATTAATTATACTTTTTCACTAATGCACTAAATACTATTACACAGAGTAAATTGGGGAGTAGTAATTGAAAACTGTATTATAGGATAATTTTAGCCAATTACCAAGGCTCAGGAACACACAAAGTAGTATTTTTTATAGCCACACATATCTTTTTTTTTATTTAATTTTATTTTTTCAGTGTTCCAAGATTCATTGTTTATGCACCACATTCAGTGCTCCATGCAATACATGCCCTCCACAATACTCTCCACAAGGCACCCATCTCTCCACCCTTCACGCCTCCAAACCCTCAGTTTGTTTCTCAGGGTCCACAGTCTCTCATGCTTCATCTCCCCTTCTGATTTACCCCAATTCACTTTTCCTTTCCTTCTCCTAATCACAGATTCTTAAGTTACAAAAATCAGCACATTAACATGATCCATAATTTAAACTCTCAATAGCATATAAAAATAAGAGGCAAAAGCACAGAAGCTTAAAATTATGCTTAGCAATCAATGTTTTAATATTTTACTTAGTAATTATGTAGATATTCAACAATGTTCATATTTTTGCTCAATCTAGTAACAGTTCAAGGTTTTAAGTTACCAAGCTACTTTAGCAATTATCAAGCTGACGTACTACAAAACATAATTACTGTTGAAATAAAGTCTGTCAGAATAATGATTCAATATTGTTGAGCACAAGCTACAGTTTTCATACTCTTAATTGTTGACGAGCAATGTTACCTTACTTGATCAAAAAAACAAATCCCAATGGAGTGGAATAAAACATGCTTGTTTTATATATACTTAATGCTGCTAAGTCAGAGAGTATATGGATGTTTTAACTAAAATTATGAAACTACTCTTGTTTGGCAAAGATTTACTTTCATTATATAAAATTGGATTTGTAAAAGTTTTCAGAGTTAGTATTTCTAAGAATAATTATTTTTTAAGTATAGCATATTTAGTACATTGGGACTTTGATTTCTCTATCTTCAGGGAATTTTAGGTATATTTGATTTTATAGGTACTTATCTATATAAACCAATGAGAACAGATCTTTTTTGATTTAAGAGACTTTATAATCTAATTTGTTAGTTCTCTCTGAAGATAAGAAAACATTGCTTTCTCAACACAATGAGAATTAATAGCTTTTCATTACAGGCATGTTATCATACAGAGACAGAACTTGCTGCTAAAATTCTTCAATTTTAGTTCAACATCAAGAAACACAAGAGACTTAGAAACACAATAAACTCACCAGTCTAGATACCAAAAAGCCCATTTCCTTCCTAGTGGGTACAAAATTCTCAATTTATTTGATCTCAAAATATACAATAGACAAACAAACAAAAGCTAACAAGCCAGATTCTTTGTTGTCTTTCACCCACCAGAGACAGAACTTTATAATACATTAATCCATTTATGGAGCTCGCCAAATGGTCAGATCATAAAACCAAATTCCCACACATTGCTGCCACCAATGGGGAATAACTAGTCAGCTATAAAAGAAACAACATTAAGTCATCAGAGAGGTGGGAAAAAAGGACTAAAGAAACAGTGGATCAGCAAAGATATACATATCTTGCTCATGTATAATGAATATATTTTACTAATTTCAAGTGTACCATAAAGTGAATCAATAATTCTACACATTACTCAGTGCTCCAAGTTATACTGACACTTGGGTTTCACTTCTGGGAGCTGTTGGGGAAGAGGAATTTCTTGTACCCCTCAAGGTCCTTCTTGCCAGACTAAGAATCAAATTGACATGAAACAAATGAAGAGGAGAAAACCAAATTTAATAATGTACATATGGAGACTCCACACAGACATGGAAATTCCAAAGACAGTGGGGCAACATGATGCTTATATGAGCTAAGGAGAGGGGTAGGAGTCTGAGGATACAAAGAGGAGAAAAACCATTAACAGGAAGGTGAAAGACCTTTGCTTTGGAAAGCAAAGGTTGCCCTTTTATATAGATAAGTTTCTTAGGTAAAAAGGAATCTTTGTTAATAGCTCTCTTCCAGGTATAAGCAGGCACTTTAGGGGGAGGTGGAGAGCTTTTTCTGAATCTGCTGGGTTTGGATTGCTTTTAACTCAAAATAATGTTCATGTTAAAGTGGCCCATCTTGAGGCGGCCTGCACTCAGCCCCTACACGTCAGATTAATGTTTTTTATTTCTCATTTTCCTCATTCTATTATAGAATTAAGATATTTGAGGAATTTCACCAAGCCCCATCTTTATGGCAGAAAAGTAGTATTATGTTGGTTTAAAAAAAAAAAAAAGTGCTGCCTGGGAGTCAAGAGGTATCATATCCTTGGGGATAATTATGTCTTTTCTAGTTCTAAGCTGTTATAATTCTAAGCTATTGGAACAGCAAAATCAATTGAGGATTATCCCCCATTCAGTTGTATTTACCAAAATAGTGGAAAGGGTTATGTGGACACATATATTCATGGGTTAAAGTTTAAATAAATATAAGCATGCCTTTTTACAGGAGAACTTCCATGCAAACACTAGTATACATTTTCTGTCTCTAAAAGAACAGGCTTTGAAACTTCCAAAAATTATTTAACCACAGAAATTTTTCCTGAGGAACTGATACCTCCAAGAACATAGTTTGACAGATTCTAAACTGAATGAAGTCTTTTGTTCCTTCTCGTAGTCAGTATTCGGTATTTCTATGGAGTCTACTTAAACAATGCCATTTATATTTTCCCCTTCTTTGTACTCTTGCTACCACTTCTCTTGTTAAGGTCTGGGCTATATTTTACCAAGACAGCTGTGTAGCTTTCTAATTCAGAGATTCATAAAATCTCCTCAGGGAGCAGTGATTGTGTGGATCACTACTGAGTGGTGGAGTCCACATGTTTTCTCTGTGAGACTATACATTCA
This sequence comes from Lontra canadensis, assembly GCF_010015895.1. Classification (NCBI taxonomy): domain Eukaryota; kingdom Metazoa; phylum Chordata; class Mammalia; order Carnivora; family Mustelidae; genus Lontra; species Lontra canadensis. The sequence continues at coordinate 1,226,892 of NW_022631172.1, forward strand.
TTCCCCTGTATACCCAGTTTTTATCTCCAGGAAAGGTGTTTCTTTTTTATACCACTGTATTTCTAGCACCTAGTAGAGTGCCCAGTATACATTATATGCTTAAGAAATTTCAGTGATTGTTTCTTTGAGAATAATGGATGAACACAATTAGATTTGTCTTCATTGTAGGATTTCTCAGGACTTCTACTAGGCCAACAGGCAGAATAAATATCTAAAAAAAGACATAGTATGTGTATTTTTACCAAAATTTGGGAGCATGAGAAAGATTTGTTTTTACAGCAAATGTATTAGCACCTTACAGAACATACTTTAGGTGACACTCCTCAATATAGTTTCTCTCTAGCTGTTATCCAGGAACAAATTCTGTATTTTAAAATTCTGATAGTCTTAGTTCCAAAGCAAGATTTTAGGATTTCCATTTGTTGTAAATACAGGAACAAAAAAAAAGGAAGAAAAAGCCCTTCATTTTCATGTACTAATACTCTTCGAAATCAGAGCTGCTTGTCTTTAGTTACATTTTGGAAATGCCCTATGTACTCTAATAGAATTAACAAATGATAAAATTATCTAAACTTAGGAAAAATAAGCCAAACAGATTTACAGGGACAGTTCCTCATAATAAAGAATATTAAGAGATGGGTAGAGAACAATATCTTGGGACTTTTCTAAAACTGAGATCAAGTTTGTCTTATAGAGTACTATACAAAAATAAAGATGTTTCTATTTACCTAGATTTATAAATTCTAATTGCTTTTCTTATGGGATGTGCAATATCTTCTGGATAGGGTTTTTGTCAACATCAAATACTTAATACTACAGACTTAGGGAATTAAAGAAATAAACTATTTAACTAAGAGTGTTAATTCTGATTAGCTAATAATTTAATCTGATAAAGATTGCTACGAGATTTGAATCAGCTTGTACTCCCCCACACCCTACATTTTCTTAAACTCCTCATTTATAATTCCAGAGATGAGTAAATTATCACTCATCTCAAAAAGTCAATATTAATTAATGTTAGTTAATCTAATATCACTTCATAGTAACTTCCACATGAGATGAGCACAATAAACAACCCTCACATCTTTCTTTCATGTTTTTAGCACAATATTTGACTCTCGGATAAAATGCATGTTGATTAAAATAAGAGTCTCCGGAGCCAGACTGATTGAGTTTGAACCCTGCTTATTAGCCTTGTAATCTTGGGTATGGCGCTTAACCTCTTTGTACCTCAGTTTTCTTGTTGTATGATAACAACACTACCTCAGAATTATTGGGTTTAAATAAGTTAATACTTATAAAACACATGATAATGTCTGGCCCATGACAGGTGCTGTATAAATGTTTGACATAGGAAAAAATGAAAACAAAGAAATAAAGGGGTGAACAAGAGTCAACAATGTTTGTGGAAGCATGTTGCTCACTTTTTCTTAAAAGATTTTATTTATTTATTTGACAGACAGAGATCACAAGTAGGCAGAGAGGCAGGCAGAGAGAGGAGGAAGCAGGCTCCCCCTGAGCAGAGAGCCTGATGCGGGACTCCATCCCAGGATCCTGAGATCATGACCTGAACCGAAGGCAGAGGCTCAACCCACTGAGCCACCCAGGCGCCCCAGATGTTGCTCACTTTGTGAATAGTAATACACTAACATGTAAACCTTTAGATAGAGAACACTGCTTTATTTTCATACCACATTGAAAATTCAAAAATAGAAGCACAAATTAGTGCACAAATAGTGAAGAATACAAATAGTGCCCCCGGGACCTTAGGGTCAAACCAAGGGAAAAGTCGTCTGGTTTGATGGAAGCAACAGAGGAATGTACAACTCTAACATGGTCTATGCTTTTATCATACTGACAGCACTCCTTAAAAACAGCGTCAGACCATATTTGCAGACTGTGTGCAAGCATAGTTTTGAAATAGATACATAGCCTGACATTTTTGAGGCTTTCAATACATGGCAAGATTTATGAGTTGGGACTAGGATGGGCCATGGGCAAGTCACCCCAATATGGCCTACATTGCCATGAACATTATTTTGAGTTAAAAACAATCCAAACCCAGACGGTTCAGAAAAAGCCCCTTATCTCCCTCTCAATTTCTTGCCTCATCAGGAAGAGACCTATTAAAGTGGATTCTTCTTTACCTAAGAAACTTATCTGTAGCATAGGACAACCTTTGTTTTAAAAACATCTCCTTTCACCTTCCTGCTAATGGTCTTTCTTCCCTTTGTATCCTCAGACCATTACCTCTCTCCTTAGCTCAGAATGTCCTATAAGCCTCATGTTGCCTGAGTGTCTTCAGAATTTCATGCCTCTGTAGATTCACTGTATGTACAAAATTAAACTTGATTTTCTCCTGTTATTTTGTTTCATGTCAATTTGATTCTTAGTCCAACTGGAAAGACCTCAAAGAGCAAAAGAAATTCTGGCTCCCTGAAGGTTGGTGTAGTGGACAAGACACTTTAACTCACTGGACAACACTTGCATACGACACTGGTGCAACTGAGAGATCCTTGGGAAATCTGATATTCAGCTAGTAAAAGGTAAGATTTCTTACCATGTCATCCTCCCAGAATCTCTATCTGCAGAATCTGATGGAGCAAGAGTACTTAGAGTCCTTTTTCTCTCTAAATTTAGAGTACCGGGAGAAAAAACCTGTGGAACCAATTCCTTGGGCTCAGTGGCTCTTTGGTTAAATTTGATACAGTACTCTTTGGTTATTGATCCAATTCCTCACAGAGATGTACTTTGTTGTTGTTGCTGCTGTTTGTTTGTTTGTTGTTGTTGTTGTTTTAAGTCTCGTTTGTTATTTGTAATAAAAGGGAATTACCATAGGGCGGATTTCAGGCATAGGACCTATAAACCTCCCAAACTGGCCTGACAGTTCATGCTTCTCATCAAACTGGCAAGCGTCTAGACAAACCTTGCTGTGGATTAAAGGCTATTGCTAAGGGACATCTTGGAAGTCAAAGCTACAAAATTGATGGACGTGGGTTGAGTACTTAAAAACAGTTAGAGGGGTGTCAGTTTGTCTCAGTGGGTTGAATATCCAACTCTTTGTTTCAGCTCAGGTTGATGTAGTTTTGGAATATAGGTGAAGTGCAATGGCATGGAGTCCAGAGCCAATGACCAAAAAAGAATTCTTGAGGCATCTTTGGTGCAAAATAGTGGTTTATTGAAGCATGGGGACATGACCTGTGGGGAGAAAGAGTTATTGCACCAGGGTTGTGAGGAGTGGCTGATTATATACTATGGGGTTGGGGAAGATAAGGAAAAAGGGAGGTTTCAAGAAAGAACTTTCATATATTAGAGAAGACTCACAGGATACCAGAGGCCTTATTATTGTCAATTAAGGTTGTTTACTCCTCTAGTAAGGCATTAATAGTAAGATAGTTGGGAGCTTCCTGGAGGAGCGGTACATTTTTCCTATCATAGGTCCTTATCAGTGGGCTGCAAGTTTAAAAGAAATTCAGTATTACTTACATTTCCTTCTGCTTCAGCCTCCCTCAATTTAATGGAGGGAAGGGTGATGTTAGGGCTTCAGGAAACTGAGTTATGGGTCTCTGGAAGTTAGGCTATTGATAAGAAAGCTTCTTCCTTATAAACCACTAGGACCTTTGCAAACTGAGGAAGACTCCTGTCCTGCAAGACCTGATCTCTATCAGTTAACAGTTGGTTTTTCCTTTAAGGCAGCCAGGAGTGCCTGAGGAAAGTCACACATACCACATGGAGGAGAAGGAGTAGGGTGACAGCTTCTGCTGTGTTGTTAGCTTGCCTTCTGCTCCCTCAAGGTCATGATCTCATGATCTCAGGGTTGTGAGATTGAGCCAGAGTCAAGCTCTGCACTTAGTGTGGAATCTGCTTGTTCCTCTCCCTCCCCCTCTGCCCCTCCTCCCACTCATGCTCTCTTTCTCTCTCTTAAATAAATAAATAAATAATAAAAAAATAAAATCTGTTTTTAAAAAAGCTATTAGAACATTTCGTACCTCAAGAAGACACCTATGATAGGGTAAGTTGATGACAGAATGAGTTAGATTGACACTAGATCACACACCCACCTCAAGAAAACTGAAATGCATTATATTGCTCCTAGACATTTGTGTGATTCTAAGAGACCAAGGCTTAGCCAAAAGAAAAACTGGATTGAATTTTTTTTCTTTTTAAAAAGATTTTATTTATTTGTCAGAAAGGGAGACAGAGCACAGACAGGGAGATGGCAGGCAGAAGGAGAAGCAGACACTCCCCACTGAGCAAGGAGCTCCATGTGGGACTCAATCCCAGAACGCTGGGATCATGACCTGAGCCAACATCAGATGCTTAACCGTCTGAGCCACCCGGGCCTCCCTGGGATTTTTTTTCTTTTGTCTTATTCTATATCCTAAGAACAAGAACTTTGTGAACACTAAAATTATTCTTTTTGGTTTCCACCATCTGTAGGTTGCATTTATTAGAGCAAACCTTGGCGGCCAGTTAAATAGACTAGGGAATTCAGTCTTTCTCTGGCTATGCCAGCTCTCTGGATATTTGTCATGATATAACTGTGTTCCAAGCAAGCTAAAGACTATATACCTTTTACTCACTGGCCTGTGCCCTTTACTTATAATTTGACTAATTATAGCTTCTTTGAAATTTCAACAGAACACTGACCCTGAGGAAACAAAAACCAGATATTCCTAGAAGTTTCAAACTTGGCCACAGTAGAAACTAGCCTTCCCTGATGCCAGCAAGTCTGCTAAGGATCATATTAAGAATGATAAGCCACTATACAACTATTTCCCCTGCACACCAACTCCCACCATTTCCCTGTGGTTCCCCCTTAAAAAATCTCTTATTTGGACCACATCTTCCTTATCCGTTCGTCCGTTGAAGGGCATATACACTATGGAGTATTATGCCTCCATCAGAAAGGATGAATACCCAACTTTTGTAGCAACATGGATGGGACTGGAAGAGATTATGCTGAAGTCAAGCAGACTAAGTCAAGCAAGCTAAGTCAAGCAGAGAGAGTCAATTATCATATGGTTTCACTTATTTGTGGAACATAACAAATAGCATGGAGGACATGGGGAGTTAGAGAGGAGAAGGGAGTTGGGGGAAATTGGAAGGGGAGGTGAATCACGAGAGACTATGGACTCTGAAAAACAATCTGAGGGGTTTGAAGCGGTGGGGGGTGGGAGGTTGGGGGAACCAGGTGGTGGGTATTAGAGAGGGCACGGATTGCATGGAGCACTGGGTGTGGTGCAAAAACAATGAATACTGTTATGCTGAAAATAAAAATAAAAAAAATTCTAAAAAAAACCCTCTTATTTGGTGCAGGACTTTGGAGATGGACTTTAGACTTTAGTCCACCATCTTCCCAGGTCACCAACTTCCTGAATAAGGCAGTCTTTCCTTTCCAAACAGCATTTTTTTTCACGTGTTGACATCTAAGCGACAAGCAGTCAAACTTGGGTTTCAGTAACAATGAGGTTCCAGCCCACAGGAACATTTTAGTCTCAAACTTTGCTCTTTGTTATTGTTGGAAAGTCCCATTCCAGTAGCACCTGCCCAGTGTCACAGAATAGCGAGTCTGTGACTAGAGACTTCTCACATTTTCGTGGGAGACTGAAGACACCATTTTCACTACACCCTCCTTGCCACCTACAATGAAGGCCTTTGCTTTTTTTTAAAGATTTAATTTAGATTTTAATTTAGATAAGATAATGACAATTTTCCTATGATTTGTGTTATATGACCATCATTTGGGGAGGAAATGAATCCTTCATTAATTTCCAAGGAGATAAACAAACACCATAGATATTCAAGGTGCTTTCAAAAAATTATATGCTATTCTTTTTTTAATAATACCACAGCTGAAGTATTTATTGACTAGGAGCACATAATTACAAGACCAGAACAAATGAAAATGTTTTTGCAAATTTGAAAGTTAAATTTGCAGATACTTGAATAGACAATATAGATAAAATATCATATAATTTTAATTGTATGAGAGGTAGTTCTAAATAAGGATGAAAAGGAAAAGAAAAAAATGCTCTTTTAGTTAAACTCTTCAGGCAAGAAACCAGATAAAGAAATGTATTTTTTTTCTTTTTTCTTCTTTCCTTTCTTTCTTTTTCTCTTTTACTCACTATTTTTTTTAATATCTTGTTTTAAATTTGAGAATAGTTGACACACAATTTTGCTCTAGTTTCAGGTGTCCAACTTAGTTATTTGACAAGTTTATACATTATGCTATGTTCACCACAAGTATAGTTACATTGCTATTATAATATCATTGACTATATCCTTATGCTCTGCTTTTTATTCCTGTGACTTGCTCATTCCGTAACTGGAGGCCTTTATCTCCCTCTCCTCACTCCCATTTTTGCCCAGCTCACCACCCCACCACCCTCTGGCAACCATCAATTCTCTGTATTTATAGTTCTGATTTCACTTTTGGTTTATTCATTTTTTAGACTTCATTTATGAGTGGAATCATATTATATTTGTCTTTTTCAGTCTGACTTATTTCTCTTAGTATAGTATCCTCTAGGTCTATCCATGTTGTATCAAATAGCATGATCCCATCCTTTTTTATGGTGGTGTAATATTCCAGTGTGTATCTATACCACATTTTCCTTCTCCATTTGTCTGTTGATAGATACATAGGTTGCTTCCATGTCTTGGCTATTGTAAATAATGGAATAAATATAATGTGCATATATCTTTTTGAGTTAGTGATTTTATTTTCCCTGAGTAAATACCCAATAGTGGAATTATTGGATAATATGATATTTCTATTGTTAATTTTTTGAGGAAACCCCATACTGTTTTCAAGAGTGGCTGTACCAGGTTGCATTCCCAACAGTACACAAAGGTTCCTTTTTCTTTACATCCTCACCAACACGTTTTGTTTCTTGTTTTCTTGATTTTAGCCATTCTAACAGGTGTTAAGTGGTTATCACATTGTGGTCTTTATTTGCATTTCCCTGATATGAGTGATGTTGAGCATCTTTTCATGTGTCTCTTGGCCAACTGAATGTCTTCTTTGAGAAATGTCTATTCATACCCTCTGCCCATTTTATAATCACATTGTTTATTTCTTTTTTGGTGTTGAGTTGTATAAGTTCTTTATATATTTTGAATATTAACTCTTTATTGGATATATCATTTGCAAATATCTTCTCCCATGCAATAGATTGGATTTTTGTTTTGTTGACAGCTTCATTCACTGTGCAAAAAGCTTTTTATTTTGATGTAGTCCTAATAGTTTACTTTTACTTTTGTTTCCTTTGCCTCAGGAGACATATCTAGAAATATGTTGCTATGGCTGATGTCAGAGAAATTACTTCCTCTGTTCTCTTCTAGGATTTTTATGTTTTCAGATCTTGCATTTAGGTCATTAATCCATTTTGAGTTTATTTTTTTGTATGGTGTTAGAAAGTCATCTGGTTTCATTCTTTTGCATGTAGCTGTCCAGTTTTCCCAACACCATTCATTGAAAAGACTGTTTTTTCTCCATTGTATATTCTTGCTTCCTTTGTCATAGATTAGTTGATCATAAAAATGTAAGTTTATTTCTGGGCTCTCTATTCTCTTCTATTGATCTATGTGTCTGTTTTTGTGCCAGTGGCATATTATTCCAATTACTACAGTTTTGTTGTATATCTTGAAATCAGGACCTGTGATACCTCCAGCTTTATTGTATTTATCTCAGGATTGTTTTAGCTATTCAGGGTCTTCTGTGGTTCCACAGAAATTTTAACATTATTTGTTCTAGTTCTGTGAAAAATTCTGTTGGTATTTTGATAAAGATTACATCAAATATGTAGATTGCTTTGGGCAATATGAACATTTTTACAATATTAAGTATTCCAATCATAAACATGGGATATCTTTCCATTTGTTTTACTGTTATCTTCAGTTTCTTTCATCAGTGTTTTATAGTTTTGGGGGTACAGGTCTTAACCTCTGTGTTTAAGTTCATTCCTGTGTATTTTGTTCCTTTTGGTACAATTGTAAATGGTGGGGTTTTTTTTTAATTTCTCTTTCTGCAACTCAATGTCAGTGTATAAACATGCTACCAATTTCTGCATCTTAATTTTCTATCCTGCCACTTTACTGAATTAGTTTATTAATTCTATTAATTTTTTGGTGGAGTCTTTCGGATTTTCTATGTATAGCATTTTACCATCTGCAACTAGTTACAGTTTAACTTCTTTATCAATATGGATGCCTCTTATTTCTTCTTGTCTGATTGCTTTGGATAGGACTTCCAGGACTATTGAATAAAAGGGGCAAGAGTGAACATCCTGTCTTGTTCATGACCTTAGAATAAAAGTTCTCAGTTTTTCACCATTGAGTATGATATTAGCTGGGGGTTTTCATATTTGACCATCATTGTGTTGAGCTAAGTTCCCTCTAAACCAATTTGGTTGAAAGTTTTTTTATGAATGGATGTTGAATCTTGCCAAATGCTTTTTCTGCATCTACTGAGATGATCATATAATTTTTATTCTTCATTGTGTTGATGTCATAGATATGTGAATATGAAACCATCCTCGAATCCTGGGAATAAATTCCACCTGATCTTGGTGAATGATCTCTTTAATGTATTGTATGTGGTTTGCTGATATTTTTTGAGCATTTTTACATCTATGTTCTTTAAGGATATTGGCCTATAGTTTTATTTTTTGTGTGGTGTTTTTGTCTGGTTTTGGTTTAGGGATTCTCTCTATATATTTAATCTTTGACATTTTAATTATTGTGTGCCACAGTGTCTTTTTCCCTCCCATGGTTAGGGAAGTTTTCAGTTATTATTTCTTAAAAAAACTTTCTACACCTGTTTCTTCTACTGGGACCCCAATAATATGAATGTTTGTTTGCTTGGTTTGTCCAAGACTTCTTTTAATCTATCCTCATTTTTAAAACTCCTTTTCTCTTTTTGCTCTTCAGCTTGTGTGCTTTCCATTACTTTGTCTTCTAGAATGCTGATATGTTCTTTTGCATCCTCTAATCTATTGTGCATTCCCTCTATCCCTCTATTGTCATTTTTTATTTCAGTTATTGTATTTTTCAACACTGGTTCTTTTCCATATTTTCCTCTCCATATTGAAGGTCTCATTGAGTTCAATTCTTTTCTCCAACCCGCTGAGTATCTTTATAATCATTACTTTAAATTCTTTATCAGTCATATTGCTTATCTCTGTTTTATGTCTTTTTCTGAGTTTTTTAATTAATATGTAATGTTTAATTGGCCCAGGGGTACAGGTCGGTGAATCATCATGCTTACACATTTCACAGTATTCATGATAACACATACCCTCCCCAATGTCCATAACTCAGCCACCCTATCCATACCCCCCCCAACACCAGCAACCCTCATTTTGTTTTGTGAGATTAAGAGTCTCTTATGGTTTGTCTCTCTCCCAATCCCATCTTGTTTCATTTTTCCCTCCCTACCCCCCATGACCCCCACCCTACTTCTCAAATTGCTCATATCAGAGAGATCATATGACAAATGTCATTCTCTGATTGACTTATTTTGCTTAGCATAATACCCTCTAGTTACATTCATGTCATCGTAAATGGCAAGAATCCTTTTTTTATGGTTGCATCATATATATATATATATGAAGTTCTTTATAGATTTTGGATACTAGCCCTTTATCTGATATGTGATTTGTGAATATCTTCTCCCATTCTGTCTGTTGTCTTTTGTTTTTGGTGACTGTTTCCTTTGTTGTGCAAAAGCTTTTGATCTTGATGAAGTCCTAATAGTTCATTTCTGTCCTTGCTTCCCTTGCCTTTGGCAATGTTTCTAGGAAGAAGTTGCTGCAGCTGAGGTTGAACAGGTTGCTGTCTGTGTTCTCCTCAAGGATTTTGATGGATTCCTATCTAACATTGAGGTCTTTCATCCATTTTGTGTCTACTTTTGTGTGTGGTGTAAGGAAGTTGTCCAGTTCCATTCTTCTGCATGTGGCTGTCCAATTTTCCCAACACCATTTGTTGAAGAGACTGTCTTTTTTCCACTGGACATTCTTTTCTGTTTTGTCAAGGATTAGTTGACCACAGAGCTGAGGGTCCATTTCTGGGATTTCTATTCAGTTCCATTGATCTCTGTGTCTGTTTTTGTGCCAGTACCATACTGTCTTGATGAATACAGCTTTTTAATAGAGCTTGAAGTCTGGAATTGTGATGTTGTTAGCTTTGGTTTTCTTTTTCCACATTCCTCTGGCTTTTGATTTCCTCAGGGCCTTTTCTAGTTCTATATAAATTTTAGGAGTATTTGTTCCATTTCTTTTAAAAAAGTTGATGGTATTTTGATAGGGATTGCCCTGAAAGTGTACATTACTTTAGGTAACATAGACGTTTTCACAATACTTATTCTTCCAATCCATGAGCATGGAATGTTTTCCATTTATCTGTGTCTTCCTCAGTCACTTTCATGTGTACTCTTTAGTTTTCTGAGTACAGATTCTTTGCCTCTTTGGTTAGGTTTATTCCTAGGTGTCTTATGATTGTGGGTACAATTGTAAATGGGATTGAGACCTTAATTTGTCTTTCTTCTGTCTTGCTGTTGGTGTATAGAAATGCAACTGATTTCTGTGCATTGATTTTTATATCCTGAAACTTTACTGAATTCCTGAACAAGTTCTACTAGTTTTGGAGTGGAGTCTTTTGGGTTTTCCACATAAAGTATCATATCATCTGCAAAGAGTCAGAGTTTGACTTCTTCTTTGCCAATTTGGATGCCTTTAATTTCTTTTTGTTGTCTGATTGCCCAGACTAGGATTTCTAGTACTATGTTGAATAGCAGTGGTGATAGTGGACATCCTTGCTGTGTTCCTGACCTTAGGGGAAGTGCTCTCAGTTTTCCCCATTAATAATGATATTTGCTGTAGGTTTTTCATAGATGGCTTTTATGTATCCCTACACTGTGGAGAGTTTTGATCAAGAAAGGATGCTGCACTTTGTCAAATGTTTTTTCAGCATTATTGAGAGTATCGTATGGTTCTTGTTTTTTTATTATTATTATTAATGTATTGTATCTCATTGATTGATTTGCAGATGTTGAACCAGCCTTGCAGCCCAGGAATAAATGCCACTTTGTTGTGGTGAATAATCCTTTTAATGTACTGTTGGATCCTATTGGCTTGTATTTTGGTGAGAATTTTCAGATCCATGTTCATCAAGGATATTGGTCTGTAATTTTTTTTAATGGGATCTTTGTCTGGTTTTGGGATCAAGGTAATACTGGTCTCATAAAATGAGTTTGGAAGTTATCCTTCCATTTCTTTTTTTTTGGAACACTTTCAGGAGAATAGGAATTAATTCTTCTTTAAATGTTTGGTAGAGTTCCCCTGGGAAGCTGTCTGGCCCTGGGTTCTTGTATACTGGGAGATTTTTGACTAGTGCTTCAATCTCCTTACTGGTTATGGGTCTGTTCAGGTTTTCTATTTCTTCCTGGTTCAGTTTTGGTAGTTTATATGTCTCTAGGAATGCATCCATTTCTTCCAGATTGTCAAATTTGCTGGTGTATAGTTGCCCATAATTTCTTATAATTGTATTTCTTTGGTGTTGGTTGTGATCGCACCTCTTTCATTCATGATTTTATTAATTTGGGTCTTTTCTCTTTTCTTTTTGTAAGCCTGGCCAGGTGTTTATCAATCTTATTAATTCTTTCAAAGAACCAGCTCCTAGTATCATTGATTTGTTCTACTGTTCTTTTGGTTTCTATTTCATTGATTTTTGCTCTGATCTTTAGAATTTCTCTACTCCTGCTGGGTTTGGGCTTTCTTTGCTGTTCTTTCTCCAGCTCTTTTAGGTGCAGTGTTAGGTTGTATACTTGAGATCTTTCCTGCTTCTTGAGAAATGCTTGTATTGCTATATACTTTCCTCTTGGGACTGCCTTTGCTGGTCCCAAAGATTTTGAGCAGTTCTGTTTTCATTTCCATTTGTTTCCATGAATTGTTTTAAATTCTTCTTTACTTTCCTGGTCGACCCATTCATTCTTTAGTAGGATGCTCTTTAGCCTTCATGTATTTGAATTCTTTCCAACTTTTGTCTTGTGGTTGAGTTCTAGTTTCAGAGCATTGTGGTCTGAAAATATGCAGGGAATGATCCCAGTCTTTTGGTACCGGTTGAGACCTGATTTGTGACCCAGGATGTGATCTATTATGGAGAATGTTCCATGTGCACTAAGGAAGACTCTGTATTCTGTTGCTTTGGGATGGAATGATTTGAATATACCTGTGATGTCCATCTGGTCCAGTGTGTCATTTAAAGGGTTTATTTCCTTGTTGATCTTTTGCTTAGATGATCTGTCCATTTCAGTGAGGGGGGGGTGTTAAAGTCCCCTACTATTATTGTATTGTTGTCTATGTGTTTCTTTGATTTTGTTATTAATTGGTTTATATAATTGGCTGCTCCCATGTTAGGGGCATGGATATTTAAAATTATTAGAACTTCTTGTTGGACAGAACCTTTAAGTATGATATAGTGTCCTTCCTCATCTCTTATTATAGTCTTTGGCTTAAAATCTTATTTATCTGATATAAGGATTGCCACCCTAGATTTCCTTTGATGTCCATTAACATGGCAAATTGTTTTCCACCCCCTCACTTTCAACCTGGAGGTGTCTTTGGGTCTAAAATGAGATTCTTGCAGATAGCATATCGATGCATCTTGTTTTTTATCCATTCTGATACCCTGTGTCTTTTGATCGGGGCATTTAGCCCATTTACATTCAGGGTAACTACTGAAAGATATGAATTTAGTGCCATTGTACTGCCTGTAAGGTGACTGTTACTGTATATTGTCTTGTTCCTTTCTGGTCCATGTTACTCTTAGGCTCTCTCATTGCTTAGAGGACCCCTTTCAATATTTCCTGCAGGGCTGGTTTGGTGTTTGCAAATTCTTTTAGTTTTTGTTTGTCCTTGAAGCTTTTTATCTTTTCATCTATTTTCAATGATAGCCTACGTGGATATAGTATTCTTGGCTGTATATTTTTCTTGTTTAGTGCTCTGAGTATATCATGCCAGTCCCTTCTGGCCTGCCAGGTCTCTGGCAGACCTCAGATAGGTCACAGCAGATCTATCTGCCCATCTAATATTATTGCCGTTTTATGTTACAGACGTCTTGTCCCAAGCTGCTTTAAGGATATTTTCTTTGTCACTGAGACTTGGAAGTTTTACTATCAGGGCTTTGGACCTATTTTTATTGATTCGGGGTGGGGTTCTCTGTGCTTCCTGGATTTTGATGCTTTTTCCTTTTGCCAAATGAGGGAAACTCTCTGCTATAATTTGCCCAGTATACCTTCTGCCTCTCTTTCTCCTTCTTCTTCTTATGGGATCCCAATTATTCTAATATTGTTTTGTCTTGCAGTATCACTTATCTCTTGAATTCTCCCCTTGTTGCCCAGTAGTTGTTTGTCTCTCTTTTCTCTGCCTCTTTATTCTCCATCATTTGGTCTTCTATATCACTAATTCTTTCTTCTGCAATAAGAACCCCCAATTTTATTGCATCTCATTAATAGCTTTATTTCAAGTTGGTTAGATTTTATTTTATTTCTCCAGAAAGGGATTTTATTTCTCCAAAAAGGGATTCTCTAATATCTTGCCATGCTTTTTTGAGCCCAGCTAGCACCTTGATAATCATCATTCTGAACTCTAGGTCTGACATATTACCAATGTCTGTGTTAATTAGGTCCCTAGCTGTCAGTACTGCCTCTTGTTCTTTTTTTTTTTTTTTTTGTGGTGAGTTTTTCTACCTTGTCATTTTATCCAGATAAGAATAGATGAATGAGAGAAAAAAATACTAAAAAGGTAGCAACAATGCCTGAAAAATGTACACTAACCAAATCAGAAGAGACCCAAAACTGTAGAGAGAAGAAAGGGGAGGAAAAAAAGAAAAAAAAACTATATATATATATATTAGACTGGTGGATAGAACAGAACCACCCACTTGATCGTGGGTGTATTTTGGTCTGTTAGAAGAAACTACCTCCCAAAATTTTAAAGAAAGAAAAATATATATATATACACATATATATGTAAATATACATATATATACACATATATATGTGTATATATATACATATATATACACATATATATGTAAACACAATGAAGGGGTGGAATATGACTATAAAGATGAAAATTTAAAAAGATTCTAAAAAGGAATTGATAAAATAAGAAGTTGGTTGAAAAAAGAAAAAAAAAGGAAAGAATGTGATCAGGCTGAAAACTAGAATAAAGCCATGCACTAGATTTAAGATATATTTTGATCTATTAGAATAAATTGTATCCCAAAATTTTAAAGGAAAAAAAACCTATATGTATGCAAACAATAAGGTTAAATACAATGAAGGGATAAAATATGACTATAACAATGAAAATTTTCTTTTTTAAAAGTTTTGATAAGATAAAATAGTTAAAAAATGTTAAAGCAGGAAAGAGGAAAAATTTTAAAAAAGAATAAGAAAAAATAAAATTAAAAAAAATTAAATGTGAAAGATTAAAGGGTCATGGGAAAAAAATGCCATGAATTCTATGTGTTGCTTTCCCTAGCTCTGGAGTTCCACAGTTCTCATTGATTGATAAAGTTGGTCTTGGCTGGATTTTCTTGTTGATCTTCTGGGGGAGGGGCCTGTTGATTTGATTTGATTCTCAAATGTCTTTGCCGAAGGCAGAAGTGCACCACCCTCATCAGGGACCAGGCTAAGTAATTTGCTCTGTTCTCTCGGGACCTTTTGTTCCCTGAGCACTTTCTGTAGAGCATTGAAGGATGGGAGTGAAAATGGTAGCCTCCCAATCTCTGGCTGGAGGAGCCAAGAGCTTGGGGCCCCACTCCTCAGTGCACCCTCAGAGAAAAGCACTCAGTCCCTCCCATCTCCCTGGTCTTCCGCAGGGCTCCATGCTCACCCAGACTGTAACTGAGCATTTCTATCTCTGGTGCATGGCCCCTTTTGGAGTCTCCAAACCCAGAAGATTCCTGCTGCACCACCCCTCCCAGAGAAGGAAGGTGAGTCTCCCCATATCTGCCATTTGTGGGGGTCCCTGCTCAAAGAGCAGTGGTATGACCGTGCCTTAGATCACAATTTAAGGTAACCTTGAGCTGAGAGCCCACTGCTCAGCTCCATCTCTGTAGTTGGCTTCCCCGCTCTGAGACCTGGGAGCTCTGCTGCACTCAGACACCCCTGGTCTTTCTGTGACCCCATGGGTCCTGAGAGCACACTGCCCCTGCAAGTCTCCACCCCCCACTTAGCTTCTGAAGTGATGTCCCTCAGTGGAGCCGACTTCTAATAGTTCCGATTTTGTGCTCTGGTGCTCTTTCCTTTGCCAGGAGCCGGCCCCTCCCCCCGCCATCTATCTTTCTGAATGTTGCCTCGGATTCACTTCTTCGCATGTCCTACCTTCCAGAAAGTGGTCAATTTTCTGTTCCTAGAATTGCTGCTCTTCTTCTCTCTCCTGTTGAGTTTGTAGGTGTTCAGAATGGTCTTTTCTGTGCTACTTTATATATGCTCTTTTAAATGTGGGTTTTTTTTGTGCCCAAGGACAGAAGGATCTGTTCCCAATCTTCAGTATTATTCCCACTACCATTCACAACATTGGGGATGGAGTTCCCATTGTTAACATGTCCCCATCTCTCTTGCTTTTCTTTTGCCATTCTCTCCATCTTTGGTTGTTCAATAGCTGTTCAGTCAGCCCTCCGTTCTTCAAGAGGATTTGAAGTAATAGGTGTAATTTGGTGTGTTCTATAGAGGAAGGGAATTCAGTTGTCCTCTATGGCCATCTTGAACTCATAATCAATGCCTTTATTTTCTTAGACTAATTTTGGGAGTAAACTTTTGGATCATGGGAGCTGCATCATCTGTGTCCTCTTTGGATACCTACTTTATCTTTGATTAAGCAATTAAAAGGTTTATTGGTTTGAGTCTTTAAGAGATCATACTCATCAATGGTTAGATAATGGATCCTTTTAAGTTGCCCATATTTAAAAGAAAAAAAATATTCTTTATAGAGAGCTCTCAATTGTCTTATTAGTATAATGTCTAGCCTTAGGGACTCTCTAGACAAGATGAAATCCTAGAAATTAGACATAAGACTTAAAATCTGGCCTCATCTGCATGTTTTAACTTCTTTTTCCCTATAAGATTTATAAGGAGCACTCTAGCTTAATATCTAGGTTCAAAGTATATAAGTTGCTCATGGAAATGCTAAAGCCAGAAAATGAATTTAACAAAGGGACCCAAGATGCAGTAAGCTCACTTGGCTACTACCTCCCAGGGATTGATGATTAGACTCTGCCAATGTCAGTATTCCTGTACAGTGTTCCTTATAGGTGTATCTTAGACCCCACCACCGAAAAACATGTTTTGTCCCTGGACAGCAGCAGAATCTTTTAAATTATGAAGACTTTTAAAAAAATCTCTACTTTGAGAAGATCCTACCAAATTTAGAGAATAATTAAAAAGGTAAATGACTATTCATAGCTCCCCTTCATAGAGGCAATAGGACCAAAATTTCTCCTAGGTGATCCTACAAATGACCTGCAAAATGTCAAAATTCAGGGGCCAAGAGAAGCCAAGTTTGAATTGGATGCCCAGAAAGAAGGCTTTTGTTAAAATGTTTTAAACAGACTTTACGAAAATATAAATCTTTTTATTCCCATTTTAGTAAAAAAAATCTCCCTGATAGGGGCGCCTGGTTGGCTCAGTGGGTTAAAGCCTCTGCCTTCAGCTCAGGTCATGGTCCCGGGGTCCTGGGATCGAGCCCGGCATCAGGCTCTCTGCTGGGCAGGGAGCCTGCTTCCTCCTCTCTCTCTCTGCCTGCCTCTCTGCCTACTTGTGATCTCTGTCTGTCAAATAAATAAAATCTTTAAAAAAAAAATCTCCCCGATAGAGGGGCACCTGGGTGGCTCAGTTGATTGAGTATCTGACTCTTGGTTTCCTTTTAGGTCATGATTTCAAAGTTTGGGAGATCTAGTCCCACTCAAAAGGGAGTCAGGTTTAAGATTCTCTCCTTTTACCCCTCCTTCCACTCACATAGCCACCGGTGCTAGCTCTCTCTCTCACAAATAAGTAAATAAATCTTAAAAAAAAATTCCCTGATACAAAGAAGCAAATTTAGTTAAAAAAACAGGTCAGTCCCTTGATATTCAGGCTGTAGTCCAGGTCTTTGGGGAATTAGAAACAACTATCTTTATTTTACAAATCTCTACAAAGCCAGAAATGCAACTTTAGAAACAAGTAAAAGCCCACTGATCTTTACCAATCCCCAAACCTTACCTACTCCTCTTAACACGTTTGTGGATATTATGAAAGATCAAACTATTGGAACAAAATTATCCCATATTTTATTTATTTTGTCCTGTACTTTAATAAAGGTAAATTTAAAATAACAGTTACCCTAAAACTCTGGGGAAAAACTTTGTATTCTTTCTCTACCCCTTGAAATTATAAAGCTTATCATGTCTTTGAAATATAAACACAGTCCACCATTACCTGAGACTGAAGCAAAAAAAGCAGGGAGAGAAGGCCTTTTAAAATACAAACTGCTAAAAGGGCTCTTGTGCCCAGATTCTAGCACCTCTAACAGGCAGTTATGCTCCAAATCACCTAGGAAGAAACTTGAATAATTTCTCTATGACTCTGTGATGTAAATTTTCTATATATGTCCCCCCATCCTCTCTAGGACCTGAGAACCATTCTTTGAAGTACAAACATTAGGAGGAAGTTCTTCATAAGAAAGAGAGAGAGAGTGGTGCTTTTGGAAATTAGGCCCTTAATAACCTCTGCACAAATATTAGTAAAAGCAAAAGCTCTAAGATTTTTGTTTGTGTCTTACCGGTGGTGTGTCCATATGTGTTACAAATGTGATATATTTTCTCTACCCTCAGGTTGTATTGCTAATTTGTAGAAGAGCTCTATTTAGTTGGTTTGAAAGCAAACACTTATAAGGATTGGGCATTCCAAAACTCAAAGATAGAAACTAACCCAAATGTTATTGAAGTTCATGTCATCTGGTAAAATGTTTGGTATTAAAACTAATTTAAGGTTGTCGGTTTAATTAAAATAGACATGTCTTTAGAGTTCTCAGCATTAAAATAAGACTTTTATTCTACCTGTATTTTCTGAAAGTCAAATGAATTCATTTTATCTCTGTTGCAAAATTTGTTGAAAACCCCACTTAGAATAATGGTTGACTATATATAATGCTTCATATATAATACTTCATAAGGTTTATGGGTAATCCAAACATAATTGTTAAGAACACATCAATTAAATAGATGTAAATAATACTAAAATGTTTTAAAGATTTTATTTATTTATTTGACAGAGAGAGAGCACAAGCAGGGGGAGCAGGAGAGGGAGAAACAGGCTTCCCGCTGAGCAGCGAGCCCTACACAGGGCTTGATCCCAGGACTCTTGAATCATGACCTGAGCCAAAAACAGCCACTTAATGACTGAACCACACAGGCACCCCTGTAAGTAAATCTTTTAAATAGCTTCAGAATCCTTGATAATTTGAAACTTAAAAGTTTTGCTAAGTTAAAAACTGAGTTAAGTTAAATTTGTTGAATATCTAGATCATTTCCAAATAAGATAAAATAATAAAACATTAAGTGCTAAGCATAGATTTATCTAGCTTTTTGCTTTTTTTTTTTTTTAGAGAGGGAAGGGGTGCAGAGGAAGAGGGAGAACGAGAATCCTGAGATCATGACCTGAGCTAAAATCAAGAGTCAAATGCTTAACCGATTGAGCCACCTAGGTTCCCTGGTTTATCTACTTTTGTCTTATTACAGAGAAACTAAAAATAAATATAGATCTTTTAGTTAACATATTTTGTGCTTTATTGAAAGATTGTATTATGAAGAAACACGTTTTTAGAAATTATGAAGAGTATTAATAAATTTGCTAATCTAAAGAATACTGTTATAGCAAAGAGTTCCCAATAGCTTACTACTTAGATTTTTTAATAATTATTGAATTTATTTTTTATATATGCAGCTTTTACACCATTGTAGTTTTTACTAGTAAATTAATTTTTCTAAGAGTTAAGGATTCTAATAAATAAGATTACTAGAAATAATAAGGGAAACAACTCTATATGCAATAGTAAGATGTCGGGTATGTATTTTTGGCTAAAAAAGGTATTGAGGACTGGAAATGCATTTTTGTTGGGGGGAAAAATTGTGTCTTGTAGGGGCCAAGGGCAGGCCATGCCAAGATGGGCCACTTTGGCATGAATATTATTTTGAGTTCAAAGTAGTCCAAACCTAGCAGATTCAGAAAAAGCTCTTCACCTCCCCCTCAACTGTCTACTTATACCAGGAAAAAATACTATTAACAAAGATTTCTCTTTAAGAAACTTACCTACATAGCAGGGCAACCTTTGCTTTCTAAACATCTCCCCTTCACCTTTCTGCTAATGGTCTTTCTCTCCTTTGTACCTTCAGACTCTTGAGCTCATATAAGCATCATCTTGCCCCATTGTCTTTGGAATTCCCATGTCTGTGTGAATTCCTTGTATGTACACTATTAAATTTGATTTTCTCCTATTAATCTGCCTGTTAATTTGATTCTTAGTCTAGCTAGAAGGACCCTGAAGGGTAGAGGAAATTCTTCCTTCACAACAGATGGGAGAATCTTTGCTCCAGACTGATGAGTAGAAATGATTAAAGATGAAAAAGGTGAGGCATATGAAATTCAAAGGTGTAGGAGTTGGAAGACATCTTATAGCTGACTGGCCATTGTATTTCTTAATAAAGAATGCATTACAGTGCTTCAACTTTGATTCTCATTTGGAATGTCAAATTTAAGAAAACTAACTTCTGGGGCACCTGGGTGGCTCAGTGGGTTGGGCCGCTGCCTCTGGCTCAGGTCATGATCTCGGGGTCCTGGGATCGAGTCCCACATTGGACTCTCTGCTCAGCAGGGAGCCTGCTTCCCTCTCTCTCTCTCTGCCTGCCTCTCTGCCTACTTGTGATCTCTTTCTGTCAAATAAATAAATAAAATCTTTAAAAAAAAAGAAAGAAAGAAAACTAACTTCTGAGGTTACAAGATTTGCTCACTGCAATTGGAGAACCTTCTTTCTTGAGTGTTTTGGACCTCATCAGTGCCATTCATTTGCTCTCAGATAAAGTTTGTCAGATCCCAGTTAATACAGAATTCTTAATGGAAGTGTTTGATCTTCCTTCAGAGTAATCCTCACTGCTTTTTTAAAAAAAAAATCAAATCCCTCATCATATAGGCATTAGCCTTTAAAGTAATAGATGAATTTCTGTTCTCCCCATGTTTAGAATAATGCTATGAGAATCAGAGGAAATTATATAACCTGGTTTGCCATTCTTGGGTTTAAGAACCATACTTTTTTTCACATTTTGAGTGTATTCAAATTCTCTTCTTGGATTTTAATTACCTGGAAAAAACCATCTGAGATTGAAAGAAAAGCAGCCTTCTCTTTTTTTGAAATTAATTATAATTTTTAAAGACTATAAGTGACTTTCTACAAAATCATTTCTTTCTCATTCTGGAGAAGTGTAAATGTTAAAACAGGAAATTATCATTGGGTAGGTGAAGTAATAGATTGTGTTGATTAATAACCTAAATGGACTAAAATTAGTATTAGTGATTCAGAAACAGTGAAATAATTATAAAAAATATTTTATTTGAGTATTATATTGAAAAGGACTTCACATTTAATTGAAAAAGCCATGCTGGACAGGCTAATGAATCTGTGGTGTAATATGTTTTGGCTAAATTGTTTTTCCTTTTGTTCTGCAGTATTATTAATTTTTACAACTTTACAAGATCCTGTATGTATTTTTTAATTTAACCCGGTGAAACCTGATAATAACCTGTAGATACTTTTCTTTTAGAATGCTTTACCTTTGCCCTTACTTACCTGGTGTGTGGGAATTACATAATTTTTAAATTGCTTCATGTATAGTTGATTAGTATACACTTTATCCCAAGTGATATGCTTAACATCAAAATGTTAAATGAAATTGGATTTAATGTTTGATGTCCATAAATGGGTTCCGTAATAGGTATATATTGGGGCATAACAAACCATCTGTTTTCTTGTTACCCTTCCTTCTTCAAGTGTCAGCTTCCTGTGGGAAAGAGAATATTCCTGATATACTTTTTTATCGACAAGTGACTATTAGAATGCCAAGTGCCATGTGGCTCAATGAATAATGGTTGATGCAATTTATTCATTCATTAATTTATGCATTCATTTGTCTACACATTTATCAAGAGAATATGTCCAATAAGTGGAGTGTTAGGACCCAAAAACATCTCTTCTCATTCTATGTTTAGTGTTATTTCTATTATCCATTATACAGTATCTTACTATGGGATATCACATTTCATAAAGTGCTTAAATATATAGCTTTATCTCAGTTATCACTAATGCTCTAGTAAATTGTCAAGATTGTTCTCATTGTACAGATGTAGCTCAGAGAAGTTAAATACTTTGCCCAAAATATCAAAGTTAATGTGTAGCTGTACCGATGGAGCTCGATCAGAATTCTCACCATCTATTCATTTCTACCTCAACTTAACCACACTATGTGAATTCATTGATTAGCTCTTTTTATTGGTTTAAAGATGAATATCAATAACTTTACACTGCACTGTTCATTTACAAAGAACTTCTGAGATGATAATTTGAACTACTTTAAGGTTGAGGGCTTTTTTCCCCCCATTATGCAAATAGTGGATTGAAGCATCTCCTTTGAAACATGAACACTGTTGAAATCCATTCATTTTTAAATTACCTTTTGGCATTGAATTTCAAGTTGGCCATGAGTTGTCATGCAAACGTCCCAGACCTCAATGATGAGGTATATAATTAACGTAGACTTCTCTTTGGAATATTAAACAGTTAGTTTGATCAACATTTTAAAGTTCTGTAAGTGTGCCTGTTTGTCCTATAATTAATGCTAGGAATATTTTATCAAATAAAGTCCAAGGTTTGAGTCCATCTTTACTTTGTTTTCTTCTCAGACATCTGCTAAAGAACAATTTTATTTTGACATGAGAATGTCTAATCCCAGTAGGTTGATTTGAATAGTGAAGCAATGAAAGTTAGCTCAGTAAATAGGCTGGTTATATTTTATAAATATATAGTCCTATAATCATCTGGACACATCTTTAGATCATGTGAATGAGGGATGGTGGTAGAAATGCTGAGAGATGACCTATGGCTGCTGCTTTTCAGACAAACTTTAGGTCAACACAAATGCAGATATGTAAATCAACTTGCAACACCAATGTCTTTAAAAAGACCCTGGCACTTGAAACAATCTTCATACCTGTGTAATTGTTTCTGAACAGATTCTTTTTCCTTGCTTAAAATAAGAGGCCTGTAAGATAAAGTATATTGGACCCCACTTAGGATCAACTTTCCCAGGGCAGTTTTCCATTCTTAAGGTATAATTATCTATAGGCAATTAGCTGCAGGTGGTGAAATAATAGACACAGTTCATTACACATAAAATTAGCCAACTGTTGGCTTTTTGGGCTAGTTTCTAGAGCAAATGACCACTTATATCTTATTAGTTCAAGCAACCAATTACACATAATTATTTGAGGATCTAATTTTTCCACATGCAGTTAACTTGGAACTGACAATTGTTATGTGATTAATAGAATGGCTGTGTAAGCTCATTTATTACAAAGGTGTGTTGTAAGCCTGCCTGGAACACTGAGAGGAGAATGAAAGAGGCTCTGAATAGATTCAACCTATACAGGAAGCATCATGCAGATGTCACAGATCTGTGCAGACAGAAGGTTTAGGAAGTTAAAGAGTGAGCATGTACCAAGCTCCTACTCAGACAGGCACCATTCTTGGCACTGGGAATACAAAGAGATAAAGATACAATTTTTGCTTTCAAGTAACTTGCAATCCTGATTTGTATATGTCAAGCATTATGTGGTAGTAGTCATAAAACAGAAGTACTATTAGAAGCAATGATGAAAATAAGTTATTTTAAATCAATCTACCTCCTCCATTTCTACTCTTTGTCTAAGCTACTTTAGTATGTCTGACTTTGTACATGGCCAGCCACTTCTTTGGTTATTTGGCTCTCTGTTCATCACTGCCATCTAAATGAGCTTACAACTCTAGACTTCAGTTACTTGTTTATCTTTCTTCATAGTTCTTATCACTATCCAACATTATATTATGGATTTATTTTTTTGCTTAAGTATCTCTGCAGTTCCCCACGCAATTCTTGCCCTCCTTAATACCCACCACCAGGCTCACCCATTCATGAGGTTGCTATAATATAACACATATAGATAGTACTCACTTTACAGGGTTATGTAAGAGAACACTTGTAAATTTTAAGAGCTCCTAGAAGATAGTAAACTCTGGGAAAAGTACTTGTTATTATAGTCAGTATTTGTTTCTGAGCATGTCTATTTCTTCAATTAATGTAAATTCCTTGTTGGGGAACCAAGACCATATTTTACACATGATTCCATTTAGTAGTGACTAACATAGCAAAATCACATATTAGGCAATAAATATATTTTTAATGAAATAATTGAAACAGAGTGAGGACAGTCACAGGTTAGAACTAAGAGGTCTCACCAGTTTGTTGAAGTCAAAGTGGATGAGTTTCAGGAAGAGAGTGACGGTCAACACTTAGAGAAAGGCTGATCTATGTGGTCAGAGGAGTTGAAAAGCCAAGACTGGTCAAATCCTAATTAATGAAGGATTGACCTCAGTGTTCTTTGTTTCATTTTCTCTACAGTATTATTATTATTATTATTATTATTATTATTATTATTTCTGGCTTGAATTGCATGTGGAATGACTTCTTATGAAAGGGACAATTTAAGGGCACCTGGATGGCCCAGTCACTTAAGCGTCCAACTCTTGGTTTCAGCTCTATTGTGATTTCAGTGTTGTGAGATTGGGCCCCACATTGGGTTCCATGCTCAATGCCAAGTCTTCTTGGAATTCTCCCTCCCTCTTCCCTTGCGCCTCCCATTCATGCTTGGTCTCTCTGTTTCTCTCTCTCTCTCTCTAAAATAAATAAATAGATTTTTGAAAAAGAAAAGAAAGGGACACTTTAGTATCCCGGGATTATCTTTGTGTGGTTTTAATACCACTTGAGTTACCTTTGGAGCCTGATTGAACTTCCTCAAAAAATTACCCACTATTTGAGTTTGACAGGTTATTTTACTTTTTAATAAGTCATGAAAATATGAAATTCATAAGTTTATCCTGTTGCTGTCATTTCTTCTTTATTAATGATATCACTAGGAAAATTTGCCACAGAAAAATTCCTTTCCTATTTGCATAACTTCTTAAAACATGTAGGACCTAGTGTGCCTGACTATTATGGACATATATGAGGAAATATGTAAAATTGAAAAATCTGTAGATGCACCAGTTAAAGATCAAAGACTTTTAAAGAGAATTCCATGATCTGTATCCATCCAACAAAATGATATGCTGATATTTTTTGTGATTATATCCACCTTTAATCTTCTGAGGAACAAAATATACCACTTTTCTCCTACACTTTTTCTTCTGTAAGCCAATTTTTATATGGAATTTTAGCCAATAGAATATGGACAGTAGTGATGTACAACACTTCCAGTCTTGGTCCATAAAATTGCATGAATAATCTTATATTCTTTTCCTTTCTTTATTGGCTCTCTGTATTAAGATGACATCAATGACCTAGAGGGGCAAAACTGATATGGTAGGTGAAGCTCAGTTCTCTGAAAGATGAAGTGGAAGTTGTCAGCTTGGAACACACCTTATCGGATTGTGACATGAGTAAGAATATATTTTTACTGTGCTAAGCCATTGGGATTGTAGCTTTTTGTTGTTGTTACAACAGCTACCATTTCTTTTCTGTCTAACAAAGTGACACAAAAATGGGAGGCTTCTATAACAACTAAAATCTTTGGCATAGATTATATATTTATATTTATAGCAGTAGGTGGTAAGAAAACACATAATAAACTAGAATGCATGCAATGTAGTATGCCATACGAAATACTAAAATTCTGACCTTTTGGACCTTGGAAAACAGAACATAGGCCTACTGTTCCTGTAGCTCCAAGGAAATGAGGTGAGGAAAGTTAAATATATGTTGGTTATACTTGTATTGTGTTAGAACCTCTAATATATTAATAAAGAATATTCAGAAAGAAATAATTTCAGGCAAAAACTGGCTGTTTTCAAAGATGAAAATAGTTGGGCCCCTGGGTGGCTCAGTTGGTTAAGCAACTGTCTTTGGCTCAGGTCATGATCCTGGAGTCCCAGGATTGAGCCCAACATCAGGCTCCCTGCTTGGCAGGGAGTTTGCTTCTTCTGCTGACCTCTCTCCTCTTATGCTCTTTCTCATTCTCTCTCTCTCAAATAAATAAATTTTAAAAAATATTTTTAAAAAGATGAAAATAGTTGTCATTGTATTCTTAAAATGAATGAACTGAATAAAGAGAAAAAATTCTACAGCCTCAATCTAAAGAGATGTCTTAATATATTGTTCTTAAAGAACATGCTGGATTGTCATCTGTGCACTTTCAATACCACCAGAGGCTTGGGATAACTACTCTATGGTGTTGTGGCATCATATGACAATAATTCACAGTAAGAGGTAGCTACAATATGCTTTCAACAGATTTCTTTTAACCAGTAAGCCACTGATTTATCAATTTTTTTAAACACATGAACTTTTACAGCATCAGTATGAAAGCTTAAATCTTACTGAAAGTTAGAATAAATTAAAAACTGTTACCAGCTTATATTTTGCCCATATTTATTATGGGTTAAGAAGTAATGTGATCTCTCAAATGAAAGCCCTCCTTTCTTTTTCCAATATGACAAGTATTCTAAATTTAATTTATTGTACTTCTAAAAATTTTTAGTGGCAAAACCACAATTCAGAAATCAGGTTAACAGAGGGGCCTGGGTGGTTCAGTTGGTTAAGCGTCTGCCTTTGGCTCAGGTCACGATCCCAAGGTCCTGAGATCAAGCCCCACGTCGGGCTCTCTGATCAGCAGGGAGCCTGCTTCTGCCTGTCCCTCTGCCTGCTGCTCTCCCTACTTGTGTGTGCGCACTCTCTCTCTTTCTGTCAAATAAATAAATAAATAAAATCTTATGAATAAATAAATAAATAAATAAAAGTGGCCTCACCTCTACCAGAAAAAAAAAATCCAATCAACAGCTAAGGGAAATGGCTTCAAGTAGTGTTGGAAAATGTGGCCTATGAGTTTTTTTTAATTGAAATATAATTAACAGCTTCAGTTTTTGAGAAGATTAATTCATGTGCACTCTTTTCCATGAGTAGCATCTTGTTGCTAAGTATACAACTTCAGAAGACTCTCATTTAAGATCTTAATCTTGAGAACATTCTCAAGATTGAGAATCAAACTGGAGAGCTGAGTTTGCTAATGTGATAAATGATTATCTGAAAAGCAGGGCAGTCTCAGCCATGTGGCCAATGGTTAAGAGGACAAAGCTCTGATTCAATCAGTATCTCTTTACACTAAGATGTCTTCAGACTTGCTAGGATCACTCCAAGCAACCAGTTTCTTTTATGTCTGAACAAACAAAATGAAGACACCATTTAATCAAGAAATAATTATATTAAAGAGATAATTGATAAATTCTTGGCTCCCTAAAGAAAGATGCCTGGTCTCTTGCTGTTTTCTTGTAACATGATGGCAGACTCTTCTATCTGTAGATGTAGGAAGTTTCCAGAGCACTTCATTCTGCTCTTTTGGACTTTACTAAAGCTGTGTAAGGTTTGCAGGACAAGGATTATCATACAAGTTTTAGAAGACTTATTCCCAATTTCTGTCAAAGACAGAAGACAAAAATGTCTGTAAACTTTAGCAGTGGGATTTAAAATTTCACATAATATAAAACTCACTGAGCCTGAGAATCCATGGGACAGTTTAGCACAGGTGCTGACCATATAAATCTTCCCAAAGCCCTTCAGTTATATTTTCTTCCTGTCTCAGTTCATATATCATAGCTAAAGTCAGAGAAAAATGTCTCAAACCCTTTGAGAATGTTGAAATTGCTAATACTAAAGAATTCTCCTACATCAACTGTCATTGTGTTTTTTATTCATTGTATTTACAAAAAAAGTTGAGAGTTTGGCTTTTCCTTCTTATACTTTTTTTTAATTGTAAAAATCTATGATGTGAGTTGAGGATTTGGAATTCAAGATCCAATTTTGATGCCAGTTATTAACGATGTAATCTTAAACAAGTTGACATAGATTTTGCATATTTGAACATTTCCTGTTATAAAATGGTGATGGTGATTTACTGTATCCAACCACCAACTACTTTGTTGTTACAATAAAATAAGGTAATAAAGGTGAATTATTTCAGTCAGTCTAAAGTTGGAAGCAGCTCACCCACTTACTGCCTGTGATAGCATAGATAAGTTTGTTAAAATACCTCAGTTTGCTAATGTGAAAAATGATGATAATACGGTTTATCACATAGGAGTAAAGGAAAAATTAGGTAACACTATCGGTCAGTGATGGGCACATATTATAAATATTCAACAAAAGTTAGCAGTAGCATCATAGGATTCACAGAATTCTGGGCTTTTAGTTCAATAGTGAGCATTAAAGATATCAAATTTTGTTCTTTTTTTGCAGGCTCCCCACTGAGCAGGGAGCCTGATGTGGGGCTCAATCCCAGGACTCCGAGGTCATGACCTGAGCTGAAGGCAGAGGCTTAACCCACTGAGCTCCCCAGGTGCCCCTAATTTTTTCTTAAAAGTGAATATAACCTACAGCATCCTTGGAAAGGTTGTTTGAATTTTTTTAGTGATAGGGAATTGAATATCTCTAGTTATATGCCTGAATTGTTAGGAGTCTTCCTTTTAATTTCTAATTTCTATAATTTTTAATTTGTCCAAATCCTATTGAAGTGTACAAATGACCATCTTTCACATTTTAAAATGACAGTTGTCAATCAACCATGAATTTTCTACTTTTTAGGATAATAGTAAGTTTCAACTTGTATTCATATTGCATGATTTTAAGATTTTTACTGTTCTAGTTGGGACTGTTTAGAAAATCTAGTGTACCAATATCTATTTATTTGTTCATATCTGGGCACAAAACCTTAATTTCAAAATGAACAAAGCATATAACTTGTATTACTTATGAAATTCTATAGGATCCTACCCTGAGTATCAGAAAAGATGATTTTAGATTTGCTATTGGTTTTTAAACAAAATTTAATATAATTTTAAAAAATATTTATTTATTATTTATTTTAGGGGGAGGGGCAGAGGGAGAGAGAGTCTCACACAGACTCCACGTGGAATAGGAAGCCTGATGTAGGCTCCATCTCATGATCCTGAATTCACAACCCATGCCAAAACCAAGAGTTGGATGCTCAACTGACTGCACCATCCAGGTCCCCTTAACAATATAATTCTTCTTTGACCTTTGAATAATCCATTTGAAGGAAATACAAATCAGAGTAGTCAGCTTGAAATCATTTCTGTTAGATCAATTTGTTTTTTTAAAAGTTTTATTTAAATTGTAGTTAGTTAACATACAGTAAATATTAGTTTTAGGTGTACAATCAGTTGTTTTTTAATTGTGAAAAGACTCCCACCATCTAGTTAATCAACACATCCATCACCTCATATATTTATCTTTTTTGGGCAGGGGGTGGAGTAAGAACGTTTATGTTCTACTGTCTTAGAGAATTTCAATTATACAAGAGTGTTATATCAACTATACTCACCATGTTTTGTACTAAATCCTCAGACCTTATTTATCTTTTAACTGGAAGTTCATACCCTTTTATTAATTTCCCTATTTCCCACATTACTTAACCTCTGGGAACCACTTTTCTACTCTAAGAGTTGGAATCTATCTTCCTTCCTTCCTTCCCTCCTTCCCTCCTTCCTTCCTTCTCTCTCTCTCTCTTAGATTCTACGTAATTAATAACATGCATTTTTTTTTCCTTTCTCTCTCTGGCTTATTTCATTTAACATAATGCCCTCAAAGTCCATTCATGCTGTCACCAATGGCAGGTTTTTTTTTCTTTTTCATGGCTAAATAATATCCCATTGTTTGTACATATACATACCACATCTTTTTCTATTCTTCTGTTGATGGACACTCAGGTTGTTTCCATATCTTGTGTTTGTAAATAATGCTTCAATGAACATGGGAATAAGATATCTTTGAGACTGTTTTCATTTCCTTTGGATATATACCTAGAAGTGGAATTGCTGGATCATTATAGTAGTTCTATATGTAGTATAACTTAAGAACCTCCATATTGTTTTACATGTGGGTTACACCAATTAACATTCCCTCCCACCCACAATAAACAAGGGTTCCGTTTTCTCCATGTGTTCACCAACACTTGTTATTTCTTGTTCTTTGGTGATAACCATTTTAATAAAGGTGACCAATATCCCATTGTTGTTTTGATTTGCATTTCCCTAATGATGAGGGGTTTTGAGCATCTTTTCATGTACCTGCTGGCCATCTGTATATCTTCTTTGGAAAAATGTATAGTTACTTACTCTGCCCATTTTTCAATTGGATTGTTTGTTTTGCTATTGAGTTGTATGAGTTTATGTATATATTTGTTATTGACCCTTATCAGATATATGATTTGGAAATATTTCATTCTATTCTGTAAGTTGTCTGTTAATTTTGTTGATGATGTCCTTTGCTGTGTAGAGGCTTTTTAGTCTGATGTAGTCCCATTTATTTATATTTACTTTTCTTGCCTATGCTTTTGATGTCAAATCCAAATATCACTGTCAAGACCAATGTCAAGCAGTTTACCTCCTGTGTTTCTTCTAGGAGTTTTATGATTTCAGGTCTTATGTCCAAATATTTAATTCACTTTGAGTTGATTTTTTGTGTATGGGTATATGACAGTGGTCCAGTTTCATTCTTTTGAATGTGGTTATCCAGTTTTCCCATCATTATTTATTGAAGAAACTATGCTTTCCCCACCAAATGTCCTTAGCTCTTTGGTCATAAATTGACCATATATGTATGAATGTATTTGTAGACTTTCTATTCTGTTCCATTAGTCTATTTTTATGCCAATACCATACTGTTTTGATTATTATGACTTTGTGATATAGTTTGAAATTAGGAAGCGTGATGATTCCAGCTTTGTTCTTAAGATTTATTTAGCTATTTCAAATCTTTGTGGTCCTTACAAATTTTAGGACCGTTTCTTTTATTTTTCTAAAAATTCCATTTGATTTTTTTGTGTTCACTTAGATTTATTATATAATTTCATGAGAATACATAAATATTTTACATTTTATAGATTACTATCATTAAATTACATTGCATTTGTAGTAGCAATCTTGCTATTTTTCCCCATTTTTAAAATTTAAATTCAATTGATTATCATATAATTTATTACTGGTTTCACAGGTAGAGGTCAGTGATGCATCAGTCTTATATAATACCCAGTGCTCATTACATCATATACATTCCTTAATGTATATCACCCAGTTACCCCACTCCCCCTTCTTCCTCCCCTCCAGCAACCCTCAGTTTGTTTCCTAAGATTAAGAGTCTCTGATTTCATCTTGTTTCATTTTTTCCTCTTTTCCCCTATGATCCTCTGCCTTGTATCTTAAATTCCATGTATCAGTGAGATCATATGATAATTGCCTTTCTGATTGACTTATTTCACTTAGCTTAATACCCTCTAGTTCCATCCATATCATTGCACAGGGCAAGATTTCATTTTTTGATAGCTGAGTAATATTCCTGTGTGTGTGTACGTGTATGTGTGTGTGTCTGTCTGTCTGTGTATGTGTGTGTACCACATCTTTATCCATTCATCTGTTGATGGATATCTGGGCTTTTTCCATAGTTTAGTTATTCTGCACATTGCTGCTATAAACATTGGGATGCAGGCACCCCTTTGGGTCACTGCATTTGTATCTTTGGGGTAAATACCCAGTAGTGCAATTCCTGGGTTGTAGGGTAGCTCTATTTTCAACTTTCTGAGGAGCCTCCATACTGTTTACCGAAGCGACTGTACCAGCTAGTATTCCCACCAATGGTGTAAGAAGTTTACCCTTTCTCTGCATCCTCACCAACATCTGTCATTTCCTGACTTGTTAATTTTAGCCATTCTGACTGATGTGATATGATATCTCATTGTGGTTTTGATTTGCATTTCACTGATGCCAGTGATGTGGAGCATTTTTTCATGTGTCTGTTGGCCATTTGCATGTCTTCTTTGGAGAAATATCTGTTCATGTCTTCTGCCCATTTCTTGATTGGATTGTTTGTTCTTTGGATGTTGAGTTTGGTAAGTTCTTTATAGATTTTTGGATACTAGCCTTTTATCTGATATGTCATTTGCGAATATCTTCTCCTATTCTGTCAGTTGTCTTTTGGTTTTGTTGAATGTTTCCTTTGCTGTGCAAAAGCTTTTGATCCATTTGAATTTTGATAGGGATTGCACTGAATCTGTAGATTACTTTGGGTAATATGGACAGTTTAACAATACTAATTCTTCCAATCCATGAGCATGAAATATCTCCATTTGTTTGTGTTTTCTTTGTCTTCTTCAATTTCATCTATATCTTATAGTTTTCAGTGTATAGTTCTTTCATCCTCTTAATTAAATTTAGTCCTAGGAATTTTATTCTTTTTGATGCAATTACTGTTAGGCTAATTGATTCACTAGAGAACACATTATGATCACCATCAAGAGCAGTATACTTTAAAAGCAGCAATACATTGAAGTCATTAAATTCCCCTATGTCTTCATTTTTCTAATAAATATGGGTGATATAAAAGTTTTCCCAAATCTTGGATTTTTAAAATAACTGACTAAAAGCATAACACCAAACTTTCTTTCCTTAAACCTAAAAAAAAGAACAAATTTTGAGTAAAATTCAGAAGAAAAAGACTGAACTAAACAGCACTAAATTAAAGTGAAATGTTCAATTTTGCCAACTTTGCAAAGTGGCAAATTGTGAAAGAGTAAAAGAAGATTCCAAAATTTGATGTACTGCTTCTTCTCCAATATGCTGAGAACCAGGGGAATATAAAAAACTTTATTCACTCCTTAGCAAATATTTATTGAACACCTATTATGTGTCAGACACTATTATAGGCTAAAATTATAGAGCAATGAACCAAATAAAATAGAAACTCCTCCTTCATGGGTTACATGTGCCAGTAACTATTGTGAAAATTTTAAATGCATCCTAGTTAAATGTATTTCTCCTTTACTTACAGGTGCATTTATATACTTAGAAGATTTTGAGGAATTAAAATATTATTAATTTCAACTTACTTTTGAAAAGAAAAAAAAATTTATAAAATGATTTACCTCATCACAAGCTTTGAATACATGCTGTTCAAAATCGTGAGGCTGCAGGTTTAGCTTATTCAAAATGTGGAAATTGACTTGTCAAATAAACTAATTAACAAAGGCAGTCTTCATTGTCAAACCAATCAGACTCTGTCAGAAAAGTCTGACTTCATTTTTTTCCATTTCAAATAAGTGTATTAATACAACCTCTGTGACTTCGACTAACTTTTGAATTCTAAATCACAAAGCATTACCTTGAGTTTGCCGCATGTTGGAAATAAAGCACCATCACCATCCATATTTCTTAACAATGCTCTCTTTGTTTTCCTCTCACAAAACTCTACTGATCAATGAATTCTTTAAAAAATACTTGGGATGTGGAGGAAGAGAGTTCATTACACAAAAATTTGTTTCACCTTATTTTACCTTATTCTGCAATACATCAGGATTTGGAACTTCCCAATGTAAATCCAAATGCCACATTTGAAATTGTTCTCCATTTAAAAGAAGTTTCACAAATATTCCAAATTTCTTCTTTGCTTGGCACCTGAGAGGCTACTGGTATAACCTAAGGCACTAGAGTAAGATTCCAGATGGAGGAGTTGGATGCCTTTCATTTGTAAAGTGGGAGAAGGACAATTTTGAAGTGGACACGTGAGAGCAGAATCCGTAGGAGGCATGGCCAGAGTTGTATTCAGACAGGTTAGTTTTAGAAAGAGTAGATAAGGAGGTAGAGGGTCTGAAAACTGGTGTCCTTAGATGTAGCCATGCCTGTGATCACTTGGAAATTCTCTGTGTACTTCAAGGGCATGTTCGTCACATTCAACTCCGCTAATTTAGCAGGCATTCACTGAATGTGGCTGTGTATAAATTTGTAGGTTTAACAGTGGGTGGTGGGAAGTTAGAGAGCCTTCTAAGCTGCTGTCTCTGCCCTCAGCAAGCTCACACTATACTCTGAGGGAGTGAAATCAAGGCAATGTTAATGTTCAACTTAGGCTAATGATAAAAACAGCTTGATGTCAGGTTCCAAAATGCAATACCAATATTATGTTGTGCAGGGGCTTTGTTTGTTTATTCACATTTATTTTGGCAATATGGATGTTAGTATGCCTCTATTTAGATCTAGTATAGACTGTGGATAAGGCAGAATTTTATACATTCAAAATTATAAAATATGACAGAGTTTTCTCTTTCACTATGATACCTGTTAATTCTTTTATCCAACCAACAAAAGGAGTGTTTCACTCTGGAACAGTGAGAGGCTGAGTATAGTAGCATAGGCATTCTATGCACTTCTTATATGTAAGGCCCTGTATTAAGACCTAGGTCTACCAAAGGATAGAAGGCTTGGCACCAGCACATGATAAATACCACTTGAGTGGCACACACAAAAATTGCTGCAGGCTTTCTCTAATGATGCCAAGGCCATATATGGCCTTTTCCCACTTTGTCTCATTTAAGGGGATTGAGTAGCATCCCTGTCAAGTGTTTGAAGAGTCACTGAAATTATGAACCAATACACAAAACAACACCAATGCATACTACTAAAGGCAATGCAGAGAAACCCCAAATTTATTACATTCATCTTTGACATTTACTAAGTTGTGGACATTTCTGGAGGGGATTGACTTTTCTGGTGATAAAGTTTTGGTAAGATGGAAACAAATATTCCATCTCAGTGCCTAAAACAAGGGAGATACTTCCTGCTCTGAAATGTGTGCTGCCCACAGTAAAGTAGCATTTACTAACAGTATTTTCTGGATTTTTAGGTGTCTCTTAGTTTCCAGAAGGTATACTACATCCTTCTATATATACATGTTTGTCTCTCACAGATAACAGTTTGGTAGAATAGCTAAGAGTCGAAGATTACTGCATAGGCAAGAATAGGCATAGGTAATGTCTAATGTTTTCACTGGTTTTCCAGCAAAGCATATTATTTTTGTGTTGTTAAAGACAATAGCCTGGTCCCAATGCGCTCAAGAATAGGAAAGGAAGCAAAATAATTTGATTGATGACCCTCTCTCTGGAGACAAATTGTATTCACTATCTTGAGTGGCCTTTTTGCTATGTTGAACTTAGGTACTATGAATTGATGAAATGTGTGAAACATATCTTTTTCTTTTTCTACTCAAGTGTTTTCCTGAGAATATAGAAGGCTGAATACATATGCTTAAGCAAATATGCATTTGAATGTATTTCCAGGGCACCTGGATCTCTCAGTAGGTTAACCCTTTGCCTTCGGCTCCGCATCAGGCTCTCTGCTCAGCAGGAAGCCTGCTTCCCCCTCCCCCTCTGCCTGCCTCTCTGCCTACTTGTGATCTCTCTCTCTGTCAAATAAATAAATAAAATCTTCAAATGTATTTCCAATTGTTATGAATATAGGTAAAATTTAGAGACAAGTTATTTTCAAAATAATAAGTAACAATACTCTGTCTAGTTCCTATTATTATAGATGTTTAGAATTAAGTACCCAGTGACAACCACAAAGAAAAGTATGTTTTGAAAAGATATTTTTTTCTGATGCTATGGATCACAGCCTCTGGCTAGTACTGAGATAAAGTAGACAAGGGTGAAAAAACCCATTTTTGTTATATTACCGGTTTTATGCCTGCTGCTGAAAAATCTGTATCAATCATAAAGAACAATAGGGATCCCTACCAAGTATAAAACTCTGACTGCAGTTGAACACTTCACAATCTATCCATGTAGTGCATTCCATTTTTCAGTTAGCTGTAATTGTTAGAGAGCTCTTGGATTAATTTACAGTTTAGTATACAATGCATCATGACCATGGACTCCCTTGTTGTTTACACCATGTTTCTAATTATAGAGCCCATATAGTACTCCAAAAAACCTACTAAATCAAGTTTCAACTTACAGGTCACCAGTCCATGTATTTTAAGAGACACTGCCCAATTAACACTTTAACATTTAAAGTGGCAAAGTTACAAAGAAATAAATACAAATTTTCAGCCTAAAAAATCAAACTCATGGGATAGTTTTGAATATTTTACATCTGTCAAAAAATTTCATTTAGATAAAAAAAAGTTTGTATCACAAAAGGTGGTGTTCCATCTATGTAAGTAAGTGGCCTTGATTCATTGAATGGTGTTTCCCTTATTACTTCATTCCTTGCATGATACATATTAAAATATGATCAATTTTCTGAAGCACACTCTGTATTAGGAGTATAATGGTGAAATTGCTTAGTATACACTTGCAATATTCTCAATCATCACCAGTTTATAGAACTGATAAAAATAATGGAAGACAGCAAATTTCATGATCTTATGGCCTGTGCCAATACTCATTGGTTGAGTCACGGAAGAGATTTATAAAGATTCACTGTACCATTAATTCCAACTCAAAATTTAAAAACAAAAAAAAAAACTTGTCAAATATTCAATAATCAAATACAAAATTGATGCTATGATTATTTATATTTTTTCACCAATATTACATTTCTTCTCAATGAAATGGAACAGAAGCTCCAAGCAAAAGAAAAGCTTGTGACCCAGCTAGAGAAGTATAAAAATTTATACAAAAATAGAAACTTTTCATAATATATATCAATATTAATGACATTATGTATTTTCCTATTATGAATTAATATATGGAAGGTATTAATTATAATTTACAGCACTATATGCATTGACTGATGTATAAACTACAAGACAAATGCAAAGAACATTTTCCATATATTGATACATTTAGAATTGCATTCAACTTATATAATACCCCTTTGAATTCAATATTAATAATGCTGAACTGACACAAGAGTTGGTAAATTTAATTCAGTTGGACAAATGTAGTTTGAAACTAATGTCTTTTTGCTTCAAAGTCAACCCTATTCTTCTAAATAAGATGAGCCAGTTTCATTGTTTTATTTTTTAATGATTTTATTTATTTATTTGTCAGAGATAAAAAAAAAGAGAGAGAGAGAATGAGAGAGAGCAGGATAAGTGGCAGGGAGAGAGAGAAGCAGGGTCCCCACTGAGCAAGGAGCCTAATGAGCAACTGGGGCCCAGGACCCTGGGATCATGACCTGAGCTGAAGCCTCATGCTTAACTGACAGAGCCACCCAGGGAACCTGATGAGCCAGTTTTAGCCATGTGTATAGAGATGTTAAAGGAAAATATTTTTTTGTAGCTGTGTCAATTCCTGGAAATATTTAAGTGTGTCTGGGATAACTTGAACATATGAATCTAATTTTTCAACATTAAATCTCATACAGTGTTAAGGTAGATTAAGCATTCCTAAAGAAAAGAAGCATCTGATTTTGGATATGCTATTGGTGTAAAATATACACCAGACTTTGAAGGCTTAGTACCGAAAAATATAAAACATCTTATTATAATTTTATATTGATTACATATTGAAATGATATTTTAGATATATTAGGTTATATAAAATATATTACTGAAATTGATTTCACTTGGTTTGCTTTTTAATTAAGCTTTTATTTTGACATGATTATAGATTCACATGCAACAATAAGAAATAATAGAGAAGAATCTCATGTACTCCTTGTGTAATTTTCCACAATGGTAACTTTTCCCTTGCTTCACCTACTCAACATATCCACCCTCCTTTTAACCTCTACCAATTGCTTACCTTTTTACTGTCTCTATATTTTTGCCTTTTCTGAAATGTCATATGATTAGAATAATAAAATAGGCAGCCTTTTCAGACTGGCTTCTTTCACTTAGCAATATAACTTTAGGATCTACCCATGTCCTCCTCGCTTGACAGCTCATTTCTTTTTATTATTGAATAATATTCCATCATATGGACGTATCATAATTTGTTTATACATTCACTTATTAAAGGAGAACTTGGTCACTTCCAATAGTTGTAATTATGGATAAAGGTGCTATAAATATTCACATGCAGGTGTTTTTGTAAATACAAGTTTTCAAATCAGTTTGGTAAATACCTAGAAGCACAACTGCCAGATTGCATGGTAAACTATGGTTAGTTTTGTAAAAGCCTGTAAAATTGTTTTCCAGAATGATTGTACTATTTTGGATTCCCACCAGCAATGAATGAAAATTTGTGTTGTTCCACATCCTCACCAGAAAATATTATTGCCACTTTTTTAACATTTTAGCCATTATAATAAATGTCTAGTAGCATACCACTGTTGATTAATTTGCAATCTTCTAATGACATGATTTTGAACATCTTTTCATATGCTTATTTGCAATCTGTATATTTTCTTTGGTAAGGTTCTGTTCAGAGTCTTTCTCCCTTTTACATTTTTTATTGAAGAATAATTGATATACAATATTGTATTAGTTTCACATGTACAATGCCATGATTCAATATTTACATACTTTACAAACTGGTCACCACAATAAGTCTAGTCACCATCTATCACCATATAAAGTTTTAGTATAAAATGTTCTTGACTATATACCCTTTGTAATACATTACATCCCTGTGTCATATTTACTTTGTAACTGGAAGATTATACCTGTTAATCCCAATTACTTATTTCATCCATCCTCTTTGGCAACCATCTGTTATCTATGAGTCTGTTTCTATTTCGTTTTTTGTTCATTTGTTTTGTTTTTTTAGATTCCACATAAGTGAAATAAGTTAAATCATATGGTATTTGTCTTTCTCTGACATATTTCACTTAGCAAAATATTCTCTAGGTATATCCATGGCAAGATCTCATCTTCTGGCTGAGTAATATTCCTTGTTTATATGTAACACATCTCTATCCATTCACCTATTGATGGACATTTAACTTGCTTCCATATCTTGGTTATTGTAAATAATATGGCAATAAACATAGGGGTTCCTGTGTCTTTTCAAACTAGCGTTTTTGTTTTATTCAGATAAATACCAAGAAGTGGAATTGCTGGACCATATGGGTTGTTCTATTTTTAATTTTTTGAGGAACTTCTTCACTTCTTTCCACAGTGGCTGTACAAGTTTGCATTCTCATCAACAGTGCTGAGGGTTCTTTTTTCTCCATATCCTGGCCAACACTTATTATTTTTGTCTCTTTGATAATAGCCATGCAGACAGGTGTGAGGTAATATTCTGGTTTTGATTTGCATTTCCCTGCTAGTTAGTGACATTGAGCATTTTTTCATGTGCCTGTTGGCCATATGTATGTCTTCTTTGGAAAAGTGTCTATTCAAGTCCTCTATTTTTAAATCAGATTGTTCATTCTTTTGATATTGAGTTGTATGAGTTCATTTTCTTCTCATTTTGTTTTTAATTTTTTTTTAATGATTTTATTTATTTATTTGACAGAGAGAGAGAGATTACAAGTAGGTAGGCAGAGAGGGTGGGGGGAAGCAGGGTCCCTGCTGAGCAGAGGCTTGATCCCAGGACCCTGAGGTCATGACCTGAGCCAAAGTCAGAGGCTTAACCCACAGAGCCATCCAGGTTCCCCTGTTTTTCATTATCATGTTCAAGTAGCCAGCATATAGTATATCATTAGTTTTTTACATAGTGTTTAATGATTCATTAGTTGTGTAAAACACCCAGTGCTCATCACCACATGTGCCCTCTTTAATACCCATCACCCAGTTACTCCCCCCACCACCTCCCTTCTGTAACCTTCAATTTGGTTCCCAGAGTCCAGAGTCTCTCATGGTTTGTTTCCCTCTCTGATTTCTTTCCATTCAGTTTTTCCTCCCTTCCTCTATGGTCCTCTGTGCTATTGCTTATGTTCCACATATGAGTGAAACCATAAGATAATTGTCTTTCTCTTCCTGACTTATTTCACTCAGTATAGTCCCCTCCAGTTCCATCCATGTTGATACAAATGGTGGCTATTTGTCTTTTCCGATGGCTGAGTAATATTCCATTGCATCTATGAACCACATTTTGTCCATCCATTCATCTGTTGAAGGGCATCACAGCTCCTTCCACAGTTTGGCTATCATGGCAATTGCTGCTATGAATATTGGGGTGCATGTGCCCCTTCTTTTTACTACATCTGTATCTTTGGGGTAAATACCCAGTAGTACCATTGCTGAGCCATAGAGAAAGGGGAACCCTCTTACACTGTTGGTGGGAATGTATGAGTTCTTTATATATTTTTGATGTTAATCTTTTATCAGATAGATGATTTGCAAATATCTTCTTCCATTAAATAAAGCTCCCTTTTCTTTTTGTTGATGGTTTCCTTCACTGTGCAAAATCTTTTTAGTTTGATACAGTCTCGTTTATTTATTTTTGCTTTTGTTATCCTTGCCAATATGACAGATCCAAAAATGTTGCTAAGACTGATATCAAAGAGATTATTGCCTATGTTTTCTTCTAGGAGTTTTATGGTTTCAGGTCTTACACTTAAGTCTTTAATCCATTTTGAGCTTATTTTTGTATACAGTTTTTAAAAAGTGATCCAGTTTTATTCTTGTGTAGGTAGCTGTCCTGTTTTCCCAGCACCATTTATTAAAGAGACTGTATTTTCCCCATTGTATACTTTTGTCTCTTTAGTCATAAATTAATTGACCATATAAGCATGAGTTTGTTTCTGGGGTCTGTATTCTTTTCCATTGATGTATAGGTCAGCTTTTGTGCCAGTACCATACAGTTTTGATTACTATAGCTTTATAATATATTTCTGAAATACATAAGCATGATGCATGAAACTTTGTTATTCTTTCTTTCTTTCTTTCTTTCTTTCTTTCTTTCTTTTTTAAGATTTTATTTATTTGACAGAGAGAGAGATCACAAGTAGGCAGAGAAGCAGGCAGAGAGAGAGAGGGGAGGAAGCAGGCTCCCTGTGGAGCAGAGAGCCCAACGTGGGGCTCGATCCCAGGACCCTGGAATCATGACCTGAGCTGAAGGCAGAGGATTTAACCCACTGAGCCACCCAGGCGCCCCTTTGTTATTCTTTCTTAAGATTACTTGGACTATTTGGGGTCTTTTGTGATTCTACACAAAATTTAGAATAATTTGTTTTAGTCCTGTAACAAATGCCATTGGTATTTTGATAGGGACTGCACTGAATCTGTAGATTGCTTTGAGTAGTGTGGGTACATGAACAATATTACTTTTTCTCCTTTTAGTTTAATTGTCTTCCTAATTTTGATTTTTAACGTCTTTATTTTGGATACAAGTCCTTTATCAACTCTGCATTTGCAAGTAATTTCTTCCAGTCTGTGGCATAAGGAGAAGTTTCTTTTCTTATTTTAATAAAGCACAACTATCAATTTTTCTTTCGTTGGTTGTGCTTTTGTTATTGTATCTCACAAACTGTAGTCTTGGTGCACCTGGGTGGTTCAGTCAGTTAAGTGTCTGACTCTTGATTTAGGTTAAGTTCATGATCTCAGGGTTGTGAGACTGAGCCTCATGTCAGGCTTCATGTTAGTCATGGAGTCTGCTAAGATTTTCTCTCTCTTTCTCCTTTTTAAAAAATTATATTTATTAACATATAATGTATTATTTGCCCCAGTGGTACAGGTCTGTGAATCTCCAGGTTTACACATTTCACAGCACTCACCATAGCACATACCCTCCCCAATGTCCATAACCCAACTCTCCCTCTCCTTCTACCTCACCCCCCTGCTCACTTTCACACATGCTCTCTCTCAAAACAAACAAACAAAAAAACCCCCAGAAACTCCACCATTTTCTACTAGAAGTATTATAGTTTTCCATTTTACATTTAAGTCTATTATCTGTGTGAAATTGCAAAAGGTATATAAAAGTTATTTTTTTTATTTTTAGATATTCAATTTTTCCAGAACCATTTGTTTAAAAGGCTATCATTTCTCCATAGAGTTACCTTGGGAATTTTGTTGAATAGGATATTAATAATTTCAAAAACTCATTTGACAGTGACTTGGCATAACTTCTCTGGGTTCTTTTTTTTTTTCTTTTAAAGATTTTGTTTATTTGTTTGACAGAGAGAGATCACAAATAGGCAGAGAGAGGGGGAGGCAGGCTCCCCACTGAGCAGAGAGCCCGATGCAGGGCCCAATCCCAGGACCCTGAGATCATGACCTGGGCCGAAGGCAGAGGCTTAACCCACTGAGCCACCCAGGTGCCCCACTTCTCTGGGTTCTTAACATCATCTTCCTAAAGCTCATTCCTAAGGAGTTCAACCCAGAGAACTTGCTTGGAATCTTTAGGCCTGGTTCATGGCTATGATCCATGTTTTGTTGGAACATTCCTAACAAAAGAAAATGATACAAGTGAATAACAATTAACATTGAGCAGATTATTTTCCTTGTTTTTTTTTTTGTTTTTGTTTTTTTTTTTTCTAATGTTGCCCAACAAGTGGTTTTTCAGCCATAGTAATGGTTGGGAAATTTAAACCAATCAACAGATTCAAGCATTAAATATTGTTTGACTTGGGATAGCCTGGAAAGTGAAACTAAATGAAAAGGACATAGCATCCTATTTCTATTCCCTTCTAGGTTCATTTTTTTCCTGTTTTCTACTTAGTACAAAAGTTACACCTTTAAAACATGACACCTATGGAATTAACATTGCTATTACTGTTTGGATTTATCCTTGTTTACACTTTTATTCTTTATGAAGGGCTCTTTTATTTGTATAATTTACAAATAAATTCAGTAGTAGGTAATTAGCATTTCACTAAAAATGCTCTTATGTGGTAATTGGTTAGTGTAGCATTTTAATATAAATAGATTCAATCACAGCAGACTACTGATCATAAACATCTTTAAAATGTATTCTTAATCTTATGGTTAATTTAGGTTCAGTGATGTTGACTACTTACACACCTGGATTCAGTCAGAAACAATGGCACTTTCCCCTGACACCATTTTCATATCTTAAATTTAACATGATAGATTTTCAGTGAATTGAGTAAGCATCTGACTCTGGTCATTTCACTGATAAAGGAATATTCTCTGTTACATTTCTCTCTGTATCCTATGCCCCTTTGGATGGCATGAGAAGGTGGATCCTCCAATACTGACTCTTTTTTTCTTCTGATTTTGTATTTGGAGTGAAACAGCAAGTAGAATCACCATGTTTATGAGCCTGGCAGGTCCATCTAAATAAAATAACAGGTTCCTTGAGCTCTTTGGACAGAGATAATCCAAATAATTTTGTTCCTTAGGGCCAGATGAGTTGAGGGAGTAGTAGCAGGAGAGAGAATTTGCTTCTCTTCAAAGCTTGGAGGTAAATACCAGTGTTTCAGAATTTCCTAAGGAACCTCAGTCTATGAATCCGTTCAAAGAAGGACTAAACTTGTATGTTTGGTAGTTTGTTACTTATAGTACTGGATTGTCCTTCCTTCCTGATCTCTGATGAACCCAGTAAAGCTGGGGGCTTACAGCTACACAAAGAGGCATCCAGAATTCCATATCAGAGAGAGGAAATCCAAGGGGCCTAAATGGAAGTATGGTTCAAGAACATTGTCTGTGCTTGTGGTGGATTAGGGTAGGAGAAGTCACCTAAAAAGCCTCTTTACTATGTTCTCTGAATTCTCCTGTCTTGCCTTCAGCATTTT
Source organism: Lontra canadensis (assembly GCF_010015895.1). NCBI lineage: Eukaryota > Metazoa > Chordata > Mammalia > Carnivora > Mustelidae > Lontra > Lontra canadensis. The sequence goes on from NW_022631172.1 coordinate 1,269,668, forward strand.
ATATATCATTCTTTTCTAAGAGTTGTGATAAACATTGTATCCACTTATTGTTCATTATACATCTTGAAAAGGCAATTATTTTAAATAATGTGTTCATTTGGGGGAACTGCTCTTTCTTTTCAACTCCTATATTTTTGTTGTCAAGTGGTTTTCTGTTCATTCAATGGTGACTCACAAAACCAGTGCCTTCTACTACTGCATGGTTTACTACTTCTCAAAAAGACACTCTAAGTGACTTATGGGTGTAAGGGGAACAGAAAACTGTGGTTAAGTAATAAATATAACTCTTTTTTTAAGAATTTTTTTTTCATTTATTTATTTGATAGAGACCACAAGTAGGCAGAGAGGCATGCAGAGAGAGAGAGAAGAAGGGAAGCAGGCTCCCTGCCGAGCAGAGAGCCCAATGTGGAGCTCGATCCCAAGACCCTGGGATCATGACCTGAGCTGAAGGCAGAGGCTTTAACCCACTGAGCCACCTAGACGCCCCAAGAAATATAACTCTTATAGGGTCTCAGTAACATGAGGGAAGAAATTCAATGTAACATTTAATGCAGATGATTTCTATTTAAATAGAATTAATGAAAAAGACAGAAGTGAGCTCTTAAAGAAATGCATGTAGAATATATCAACATTTTTTGGAAGATTATTTTGAATTTAAAATTGTAATAAATAAAATGGAAGAGAAGATGATCAATATTGAAAACTGAACTGAATTATTGGACTAAAAAAATAAAGTTGAAGAAAATCTAAAACACTGCAAAGCAAACAAAAATGAAAATCATGAAAAGAAAAATAAACTTTAAAGATAGATTCAGGAAAATAAAAATTCCTGAAGAATAAAATGGATTATGTTGAAGAAATATATAAATGAATCAAATGGTACAAGAATTTCAGCTTTACCCAAAAATTCACTTCAGCAAACTAAAGGAGCTCATGAATAAAAAGATTTAATGGGACCAGCAAATTGAAAGGGCTCCTAGGGAGGATTGATGGAAGAAAATGTAGAGATGCCCTAGGGAAATTTATGAATTCCAGTAATGAAACAGTATTTTAAAAACTCCCAAAATGATTTACAAAGGATTCAGAATAGTATTGGTTTTCTCAACTGTAATGCCCAAACAGGAAGTGAGTAGGATATTCTTTACAAGCCATTAGAAGATGAAGACTGCAATCCTAAAATCATTTACCCATTCTAAATTACAGTTATCTGGAGAGTAAAATTTTAAAAAATATATTTTTTACATGTGTGGATTCAGATAGTATACCACCCATACACCTTTACCTGAGGAAAATGTTAAAAGCTATTCTCTAATGAAATAACTGAATCAAAACAGAAATAAAAATAAGGTGGTCAAGAGGATGCCCTGTTACAGTTCTTCTCTATCTCCCAGAACATTATCAAGTCATGAGAACAATTCAGCAAGTCTGCTGATCTACTAAAAACAAAAAAATGAAACACAAATAGTTGCTTAAAAATCATGCACAAGCATCCAGAGTTTTAGTCATAATAATTAAATAGGTCTTAGTGAAAATTAAATACTTGTTGGTTATGGTACAGGAAAATGGGATGGAAAATTTGAGGTAAATTTATAGGAAATTTGATTTATAAAAATCAAGTCTGAGATTAAATATGAGTTTATATTATGTAGATTCATTCAATATATATAATATTTGAAGCACCATGATGTTTATTTTATAAATTCTATCTGTAATGTAGTTTTTTATTTTTTTCATTTCATTGGTGATAGCACTAGGGTTCAGACATTTTAAGTCAATTCCACAAGATCACAAAATTTTAAGGACAGAGCTGCAAACCATTCATCTGTCTTAACACAAATCCAGTTTTTTTCCACTATAAAATATGAGGGATATAAACAGCATATGATTGTACTAATTGGAGTTTTCCAGAGAACCAACCAATAGGATATAGATAGTTATATAGAAAGATTTATTATGAGGGTTTGGCTCATGTGATTATGAAAGCTGAGAAGTCCTACAATTAGCTATCTGCAAACTAGAAGCCCAGAAACCTGGCCATGTTGTTTCAGTTTAAACCTGAAGGCCTGAGAACCAGGAGAGTCAGTGGTGTAAGTCTTAGTCTGAGCCTGAAGGTTATAGAACCTGGAACCACTGATGTTCAAAGACAGGAGATGATGGATGTCCTTGGTCAAGCAGAGAGCAAATTCTGCCTTCTTCTACCTCTTTATTCTATTCAGGCCATCAATGGATTAAATGATACCCACCCACCCACACTGATGACCATGGTCTTTATTCAGTCTACTGATTCATAGAGTAATCTCTTCTGGAAATACCCTCATAGACACATACAGAAATAATATTTTACCAGCTATTTGGACATCTCTTATCCTAGTAAAGTTGATACATAAAATTAGTCATCACAATGATCATATTAAATCACATAAATTCATGATCCCTAGTCTGAGTCATCAATATTTGTGGAAGTCCTGTGTTCATAACATGAACTATAGAAAACTGGAATTATTTCACTATAAATTTATTTAGAATTTGCAATGATTTTCCCAGGGCTTCAAAAGAGAGAGTGGCTAATGAAAGAATAATGAAATTACAGGGTCATAGGATAAGCTGCTTAAGAGAAAATCACTTATTTGGAATGTCATTTATGGTACTATTGACTTATAAATAAATGTAAGCAGCAACTGATTTTTATTTTTATCTTGTTAGTTAGGACAAATAAATTAAACTATCTTTGCTTTAGTTTCTTTATTTATAAAATATTAATAATAATAATAGTACTTACTGAATGGGCTAGAAGGAGTGTAAATTGTGTTAATACAAGTATTGTGCTTAGAAGAGTGTTTGGCATTTATGATCAATACATATTAAATATGTATCAGGCATGAATTCAGCAATGTGTCCTTATATCTAGATATACCATGTTACCTATTGGTTTAAGATGGTTCTTATAAATTAAATATCTATTCTGAAAAAAACTATCAGACTTGTTGCAAAACTTACCATGGCCTTCCTTAAAATTCTTGTAAATTCATGAACTATGAAGAGCCTTTAAAGACATATTTGGGTTTTTTTAAAGATTTTATTTTATTTTTTTATTTATTTGAGAGCGAGAGAGCAAGAGTGCACAAGGAGCGGGATGGGCAGAGAATGAGAGAGATCAGACTCCCCGCTGAGCAGGGAGCCCAAGGCAGGACTTGATCTCAAGACGCTAAGATCATAACCTGAGCTGAAGGCAAACACTTAACCAACAGACCCACCCAGACATCCCATAAAGACATATTTGATAGAGAAAATATCTCCAAGTAAATATTAAGCAATAAAAATGTTTTCTTGTTATACAAGTCTTTCAGTATCTGTTTATCAATATAATTTTTATATAAACCTCTAAAACATGCACATATAACGAAGATTATATTTGAGTTTTGAGCTACTGTAGAGAATTGGCATAGCCAATAATTACAATTAATATCATCTTATCAATATTTTATTTCATTCATAGAAAATCATTACTCCCATTTATATTCTCTTTCTTTAGAGATGCATATCAATATCAAGAGGCCATGTTGTAGAAAATAAGAAAGCAAATACTAATTTTGCAATGTATGGCAGAGACAGAAAAATAAAATTCAGTTGGGCAAGCTGGTTCACACAGATGTTGTGTTGGTATTTGGGCAGGAAAAAGATTAAGGAAATTATTTTTGGTGACATTTTGATGGTGTGCAAGATTAACAAACAAGAAAAGGCCATATATACTTTGTCCAGAAGGCATGTAAAGTTATAATTAATGATATGCCTATGCATAAGAAATACAGATTCTGTTATTCAGTTATTTGTGATGACATTAAACCTTAACTATATGAATCACCTCATTTCTTATATGGCTTACACTTTCTGTAAACTGTAAAAATAAAGGAAAGGTAAATTTATGACTCCCAGTAATAATGTAAAGTTTTCTCCTAGAAGTTGCAGAAAGCACTACTGACAACTTGTAAATTGGCTTCACGTTGTGGGCACATCCAAAAGAGAGTTCAGTGTCTTTTACCAATGAAATGCTTGTCCTAGAAAAGCGCATAACTAGCAGCTATAATATTCTTTCACTCAACACACTTGGTCTGCAGCTCCATTGTAAAACACATTGGTTGAATTCATGAAATTATAACAAGGACACACACTCCAGGGAGATCTGCATTGTCTCATCCTGCTTAAGAAACAGACCAGGGATGCCTCATGTTAACAGGATCCTGATTTATATTTCATTAGTGGAAAATAAGGGGAGAATGAGTAAGAGTTGATCATGGAAATGCATCTTGGGTGAAGCCATATTCCTGCATAACAGCAGAGTTTCTCTGAAAAAAAACAAGGATTTTATTCACCAAATTCATCATACCAATAATGTAATTTTGAAAAAAAAGAACTGGAGAGTGAAAGGAAAGAAAAGGAGGAACTATCATTAATAGAGCATGTATAATATACCAGGTTCTGTTCAGGTGTTTTGTATTTATTTAAGTTATGAGGATAACTTCCATATAGTTTAGATATTAATATTTCCATTTTATAAATGAAAGTGTTCAAGCTCAGTGAGGCAATGCCAAATTTACATTAATACATCTCACTTTAATACCAAGTTTTCCTTAAAGCCAAATGTACCTTAATACATTTTAAGTAACTCAATAGAGACTGTATAATATTTTTCTTTTTATTCCCAGAGTCATGCATAGTATAAGGCATGTGGGACACATTTAATAAGTATTGCCAAATATATGAGTAAGGGAATGAATGAATAATGCAGCAGAACAGACATTTGAGCACATGTACTTTTAACTCCAAGGGCCACGCTGTGTGGAGAAAGTTACAGAATGTTAATTGCACTGGGATCAAAGAACATGCTCTAAATGATTTCAGTCATTAGAACTTTGTTGAGGGTTTCTATATGGCTCCATATATGGTACATTTTGATAGATATTTCACATGCACTGGGAAAAATTATGAATTCTGTTATTGAATGAAATGATGAAGAGATGTGTGTGTACATATCAAATAGATTATATTTATTCATGTTTTCCTCAGATTTTGCATAACTTATTGATTTCCTTTCAATTTGTTCTATCAGCTATTGAGAGGGAGGTTTTATACTTCCCCACTCTGATCAACTGAAATAGTCATTATTTCTCTTTAATTTTTGCAAAATGTTTTTGCTGGGTATAGAATCCTCAGTTAAGCAGTTTTTAATTTTCTTTCAATGCATCAAAAATGCCATTCCAGTAGGGGAGAGGAAGATGGCAGTGGAGTAGGAGAACACTAAACTAGCCTCATCCCATGAACACAACTAGATAACTATCAAATCATACATAAAAACCCCAGAAATTGACCTGAAGACTGACAGAACTCCACAACTAAAGGGACAGAAGAGGCCTCATCGAAGAAGATATGATGTGTGGAGATGTGGTTTAGGGGAGAAATGATCACAGGTGCTGTGGACGGAAGGAAGCTGTGGTCACAGAGAAGGGTGAGAGAGAAGAACACATGGGGGAAGACACAAGGAGAATGTTTCCTCAAACGCATTGGTTTGGAAAATGATAGGGGCAGAATTTAATGCATTCTTGCAACCAGTGGGTCTTAAAACCTGGAGTTCTGAAGGTCAGTAGGCTTCACTGTGATAGAGGCCAGAGGGCACAGCATGGCTTCTGAAGAGAAGGCAGCCAAACAACCTAGGGGCAGATAGTGTGGAAACAGCTATCTGAAGAACACCTGGGGTACCCAGTAGGGAGAATAGTCACTCTTCATAGAGTGTGTTCCTAAGAGGCAGCATTGACAGAGATGCCTCCCAGGAACAAAGGAGCTGGCTGACATCATTTCCCTCCCGACCCCTCAGCATAAACACAGAGTCACCTGCAGGTGGCAGCCCAGCACAGACTGCCTAAATGTTATACACCAGGCTTCACCCACCCTGAAGTCTGATGGGATGGTCTTTCTCAGTAAAGATGACGTCAGTCCCAGTGTGGTGACCCTCTCCCCTAGAAGACCAGCATAAAATCCTGCCCACACCATACTCTGGCCAGAGAGTTCTGTAGGGCTTCAGTTCTGGAAGTGGCATCAGGTCTCATTTCACAAGAAGACCAGAGCACACCTGGTTAAAACTTGCTACATTCAGGCTAGGTACCAAACACTGCTTATGACAGGCAAAGAGGGACTCTGCAAATGACTGGTCTGAAAGATAGAGAAGGCAGAACACAACAGCAGAGCACATGCAGCACATACTAGATACACTCCTTGAAGTGCCAGGCCCTTGGCACTACATAACCTCTTCTTCTAAGGCCATTACTTTCAGGATGAGGAGACACAGCTGGCTTTTGCAATACAGAAGAGCAGGCAGAGACTTAGACAAAATGTGAAGATGAGAGAATTTATCCCAAATGAAAGAACAAAATAAGGCAATGCCCAGAGATCTAAACAAAACAGATTTAAGAAACATGGCTGATGGAGGATTTAAAGCAACAATCACGAGGATGCTCACTGGGCTTGAGAAAAGAATAGAAAACATCAGTAAGACCTTTATCACATAGATAAGGGGGTTAAAAAAATAATCAGAGATGAAAAATGCAAGAAATGAGATTGGAAACAGGTTTGATACAATGAACAGCAGGCTGGAAGAAGCAGAGGAACAAATTAATGACCTAGAAGACAAAGTAATAGAAAATAACGAAGCTGAACAAAAGAGAGAAAGAAGAATTATGCAACATGAGAATAGACTTAGGGAACTCAGTTGGGGGGGATGGGTTAAATAGGTGATGGTGATTAAGGTGTGCATTTGTTGTGATGAGTGTTGGGTATTGAATAGAAGTGTTGAATCACTATTTGTACACCTGAAACTAATATTACATTGTAGGTCAACTAACTGGAATTCAAATAGAAACTTTATAAAAAAGCCATTCCACCATCCCAAAATCCATATGGTTTATGAAGAAACCCTGAATAGCCAAAACAATCTTGAAAAAGAAAAAAAAAATTGGAGGCATCACAATACCTGATTTAAAAATACACTACAGAGCTACACTAATAAAAACAGCGCAGTATTGGCATAAGACAGACACATAGACCAGTGGAACAAAATAGTGAGTCCAGATATAAACCCTACTTATATGGTCAAACACTATTCAGCAAGAGTGCCAAGTCACACAATAGGGAAAGGAGAATCTCTTTACCAAATGATGTTGGGCAAACTGGAATTCCACATGCAAAAGGATGAAGTTGGAGCTTTATTTTACACTGTATAAAAATTACACAAAATTGTTTAAATACCTAAATGTAAGATCTAAAACTATAAAACACCTAGAAGAAAACATACAGAAAAAGCTTCATGACACTGATATGGCAATGATTTCTCAGATATAACACCAAGATCATAGGCAACAAAAGCAAGCAAAGACAAACGGAACTACATCAAAGTTAAAAAAGTCTTTGCACATAAAATAATGTGAAAAGACAACCTAGAGAATGGGAGAAAATGTTTGAAAATTATATATTTGATGAGGGGTTAATATCCATAATGTATAAAGAAATTACAAAACTCAACAACAAAAAACAAAGTTGATTAAAAAATAGGCAAAATACTTGAATAGACATTTCTCCAAAGATGACATTAAGTGGTCAACAAGTATATGAAAAGATGTTCAACATCACACATTATTAGAGAAATGCAAATCAAAGCCACAATGAAATATCACCTTACATTCTTAGGATGGTCACTATTTAAAAAATAATCAAAGAGCACCCAGAAAATAACAAGTACTGGCAAGGATGTAGGAAAACTGGAACCCTTGTGCACTGTCAGTGGGAATGGAAATGGAGCAGTGAACCAAGGAAAACAGTATGGAGGGTCTTAAGAAAATTGAAAAGAGATTTACCATATAAATTCAGAATCCCACTTCTGCACATATATCCAAAGGAATAGAGAGCAGGGTCTCAAAGAGAAATTTGAAATATCATGTTCATTATAGCATTATTCACAATAGCCAGGAGCTAAAAGCAACCCAAATGTCCATCAGTAGATAAATGGATAAAGAAAATGTGGTATGTATGCACAATGAGATATTACTTATCTTAAAAAAAAAATCCTGCTCCATATTACAGCATGAATAAACCTTGAGGACATCATGGTAAGTGAAATAAGCTCGTCACAAAAAAACAAATATTGTATAATTCTACTTTTATGAGGTGTCCCAAGTAGTCAAATTCCTAAAAAGCAGAAAGTAAAATGATGGCTTACCAGGGCATGAGGGGATGGGGAAATGGAGGGCTGTTGCTCAATGGGTATAAGATTTAGTTTCACAAGATGAAAAGTTCTGGAGCTCTGTCATATAACAGTGTGAATAAACTTTATTAACACTATAGAACTGTACACTCAAAAATGATCAAGACAGTGAATTTATTTTATGTTCTTTTTACCACAATTAAAAAATTAAAAACATTAAAGTTACCATTACCATTTTTGCTTATATAACGTAGATTGCTGGTAGAAAAGGCATGATAGGGCTCTGAAATAACAGAGGCCAGGTGGTGATGGTGTTGTATCACCTCCAGAAGCCAGAAAGTAGAGTTATCACAATGAGTAACAAGATTGGAGTAGCAGATAAGTGATCTTGATCTGCAGAATATCATACAGTTGTCCCCTGGCCAGATGTACTGCTGGGACTGGCCACGTGCCCTATGAAGCACATGCTTAAACAAAACAAGGAGGTTCCCTGCATACCCAGAATAGGGAAAAGTTTCTTCTGATAAGGAAGAAGAATCTGGGACCAAGTGATAGCTAAGTGCCTGCTTATATAGGGGAATGTTCTAGGCCTAGAGCACTAATCTTCAGGTAATTTTGGAGATGGGCAGCAGGTTACATGATGACTGTTTTCCCAACAGAAGCAAGAGTGAATAGTAACCCTTTATCAGATATGGCATTTGCAAATATCTTCTCCCGTTCTGTAGGCTGCCTTTTCGTTTTGTTGATTGTTTCCTTTGCTGTGCAGATGCTTTTTATTTTGATATAGTCCCAATAGTTTTTGCCTTTGCGTCCCTTGCCTCAGGAGACATATCTACTAAGAAGTTGCTACGGCCAATATTGAAGAGGTTACTCCCTGTGTTCTCTTCTAGGATTTTTATGGTTTCCTTCCTCAAATTTAGGTCTTTCATCCATTTTGAATTTATTTTTGTGTGTGGTGTAAGAAAGTGGTCTAGTTTCATTTTTTTTTTTTTTGCATGTCACTGTCCAGTTTTCCCAACACCATTTGTTGAAGAGACTGTCTTTTTGCATTGGACATTCTTTCCTACTTTATCAAAGATTACTTGACCATAGAGATGAGGGTCCATTTCTGGGCTCTCTATTCTGTTCCATTAATCTGTGTGTCTGTTTTTGTGCCATTGCCATACTCTCTTGATCACCACAGCTTTGTAATAGAGCTTGAAGTCCAAAACTGTGATGCTTCCAGGTTTGCTTTTCTTCTTCAAGTTTGCTTTGGTTATTCAGGGTCATTTGTGCTTCCATATAAACACCTTATAATTTCATTTATATGTAGAATCTAAGAGACAAAACAAATGAACATAGGAGGAAAAAAGAGGCAAATTGAGAAAGGGACTCAACTACAGAGAACAAACTGATAATTACTGGAGGGCAGGTGGGTGGAGGGATGGGTTAAATAGGTGATGGGGATTAAAGAGGGCACTTGTGATGAAGACAGGGTATTATATCTAAGTGAATCACTAAATTCTAAGCCTGTAACTAATTTTACACTATATGTTAGCTTAACGGAATTTAATTAAAATCTTGGGAAAAAAAAAAGCAAGAGTGGATTCATTAGGTGATGTTTTGCTGCTTCTAGGCTCTGCAAGCTTAGAGGCCATGCCTCCCAAAGGGAACACAATTTCATCTAAAGACACAGTATTGTGTCTTTTGAACTACAAGATATGGCTGCTATCTGGGTAGATTAGACTCCTTGTTTCCAGATACAGCCGGTGAGAAGAAGAGTTTCCATTTTATCAGGAGTAATTGAGGTGGAACAGACAAATGAAATTGAGCTGCTCTTATAGAGTATCTTCAAAGAGAAATAGGTATGAAACTTTGGAGATCCACTTGGTTTCTTCTTGGTTATTTTCTTACCTAAATATGATTCTGAAAGGACAAGTAAAGCATCCCTGGCCCAAGACAGAAATGATTAGCAAGGACTCAGGCCCCTTGGTGATGGAGGTGGGGGGGATTCTGGGTTGAGCACCAGGTAAGCCACTGAGGCCAGCATAGATTGTAGCTGAGCATCAGGAGAATCTAGAATATATTTTGGAGGAGAGAAAATGAGTATCAATTATGAATACAAAAACCAGCTGCAGTGAATGAGGCTATAGTTTGTTCCATTAACCTTCCTTTCCTAAATTTCTTTTTTAGTAAGAGAGGCCCACCAGAATCCTAGAGCAGAAGGTCCTTAAATATATGTGGGAAAATGGATCCAGAATGTATACGAGATGGACTGTGTTAGACATAGAGATCCACCACTCAGAATCTTCTTCAAGAAAGGATGAGTTATTTGAAAATATCTTCTCCCATTCCGTGGGTTGCCTCTTTGTTTTGTTGACTGTTTCCTTTGCTGTGCAGAAGCTTTTGATCTTGATGAAGTCCCAAAAGTTCATCTTCGCTTTTGTTTCCTTTGCCTTTGATGGATTCCTGTCTCACTTTGAGGTCTTTTATCCATTTTGAGTTTATCTTTGTGTACGGTGTAAGAGAATGGTCGGTTTCATTCTTCTACATATAGCTGTCCAGTTTTCCCAGCACCATTTATTGAAGAGACTGTCTTTTTTCCACTGTATATTTTTTCCTGCTTTGTCAAAGATTATTTGACCATAGAGTTGAGGGTCCATATCTGGGCTCTCTACTCTGTTCCACTGGTCTATGTGTCTGTTTTTATGCCAGTACCATGCTGTCTTGGTGATCACAGCTGTGTGGTAAAGCTTGAAATCAGGTAACATGATACCCCCAGTTTTATTTTTGTTTTTCAACATTTCCTTAGTGATTCAGGGTCTCTTCTGATGCCATACAAATTTTGGATTATTTGCTCCAACTCTTTGAAAAATACCGGTGGAATTTTGATCAGAATGGTATTAAAAGTATAGATTGCTCTAGGCAGTATAGACATTTTAACAATGTTTATTCTTCCGATCCAAGAGAATGGAATGGTCTTCCATCTTTTTGTGTCTTCTTCAATTTCTTTCATGAGTGTTCTGTAATTCCTCGAGTACAGTTCCTTTACCTCTTTGGTTAGGTTTATTCCCAGGTATCTTATGGTTCTTGGTGCTATAGTAGATGGAATCGATTCTCTAATTTCCCTTTCTGTATTTTCATTGATATCCAGGATCTATAAAGAACTCCTCAAACTCAACACACACAAAACAGACAATCATATCAAAAAATGGGCAGAAGATATGAACAGACACTTCTCCAATGAAGACATACAAATGGCTATCAGACACATGAAAAAATATTCATCATCACTAGCCATCAGGGAGATTCAAATTAAAACCACATTGAGAGACCACCTTACACCAGTTAGAATGGCCAAAATTAGCAAGACAGGAAACAACATGTGTTGGAGAGGATGTGGAGAAAGGGGAACCCTCTTACACTCTTGGTGGGAATGCAAGTTGGTGCAGACACTTTGGAAAACAGTGTGGGGATTCCTCAAGAAATTAAAAATAGAGCTTCCCTATGACCCTGCAATTTCACTACTGGGTATTTACCCCAAAGATACAGATGTAGTGAAAAGAAGGGCCATCTGTACCCCAATGTTTATAGCAGCAATGGCCACAGTCGCCAAACTGTGGAAAGAACCAAGATGCCCTTCAATGGATGAATGGATAAGGAAGATGTGGTCCATATACACTATGGAGTATTATGCCTCCATCAGAAAGGACAAATACCCAACTTTTGTATCAACATGGATGGGACTGGAAGAGATTATGCTGAGTGAAATAAGTCAAGCAGAGAGAGTCAATTATCATATGGTCTCACTGATTTGTGGAGCATAACAAATAGCATGGAGGACAAGGGGAGATGGAGAGGAGAAGGGAGTTGAGGGAAATTGGAAGGGGAGGTGAACCATGAGAGACTATGGACTCTGAAAAACAATCTGAGGGTTTTGAAGGGGCAGGGGGTGGGAGGTTGGGGGAACCAGGTGGTGTGTATTAGAGAGGCCACGGATTGCATGGAGCACTGGGTGTGGTGCAAAAACAATGAATACTGTTATGCTGAAAATAAATTAAAAAAAAAAAAAAGAAAGGATGAGTTAGGGTGCCTGGGTGGCTCAGCGGGTTAAGCCTCTGCTTTCGGCTCCGGTCATGATCTCAGGGTCCTGGGATCGAGCCCGCGTTGGGCTCTGCTCAGCGGGGACCCTCCTTCCCTTCCTCTCTCTGTCTGCCTCTGTCTACTTGTGATCTCTGTCAAATAAAGTCTTTTTTAAAAAAAAGAGGGGGGAGGAGGAGTTACCCAGCTGAGAGGAGTGTCATTAGCTGATAATCTCAAGCTGTCAGCTCCTTCAGGGTCTGCTTTAGCTACAGAAGTTTCCTAGCCTAAAGGTCAAGTCCTTATTGGGGCAGGCCACATCTAGTGATTGAGCAAAGCTGGAGTATAAAAGCCCAGCTAATTCAGTCCAATGTGGGTCACCCCACTGGGAAACACTCCACAACTTTGCTGTGTATCCCAAATGAGTATTGTATTTGCCTATGTCCAAACTGCATCCTCAGCACTTGTTATGGGAATACCTATGAGGTTGTTATGTATTATTTTACCATGTTAAGTGGTGACCTTAAGAGGAGCATTTCTCATCCAGGCTTGTGCAAAATTCCAATGTTCTCCAAGATGCCACTGGGGTTTATAAAATATCTTGACAACGGAGGCAGAAAAAGAAAAGGTGAAAGAGAAGGAGGAGATAAAGGAAAAGGGAACTTATTTTTGAAATTCCTGGCCCAAGCAATGCTAGTGCTTGCACTGATAGTGATAAAAACAGTTCCATCAGCAATTACATTAGAGGTCTTTCAGCCCCCTATGGTGATGAGCAATAGATGATGTTCATTTCATTGAGTCTATTCCCTACATTTGCATAAGAGATCATGGATAATTGGCAAGCACTTCCTTTCATGAATGAAGGACAGAAATTGATGGTAACAGTCTCCCTTCAGAATACCTCTCCCCAGTCTTCTCTTACACACCTGGCTCTCATTATCTATAATTTATTCACATATTTGTTCAATCTTAGTTTCAGAATTGGTAACCATACTCCTCAGAAAACATATTTAGTAATACGGTATCTACAATTCTTTCTTGTCTGTAGCCTAACAGTATCCAATCAAAATGTTGTTTTCCACCACTCTATATATTATGCTATGCTTGTCACAAATGTAGCTACCATTTGTCACCATACTACACTATTACAATACTATTGACTTTATTCCTTATGCTGTACCTTTCATTCCCATGACTTATTCATTCCATAACTGGAAGCCTGTATCTCCTACTCCCCTTCCCCCATTTCACCCATTTTCCTGCTCCCCTCCTCTCTGGAAACCACTAGTTGGTTCTTCGTAGTCATGGGTCTATTTCTGTTGCACACCTGAAACTTATGTAACATTGTGTGTCAACACTTCAATTAATTAAAATTTTTAAATATTAAAAGTACTGTTTTCTGAAGTAATTTAGCTTAGTTCTTTTTTCCTCATTCTCTTCAGTGTGGTTATTTCTAATATGGCTATGTTTATTTGTTCCAGTTTTTATTCCATTTTATTTTCCCCACATTCCAATTTACTTTAAATATTTTGGAGATATGTGAAACATTACTATTGCTTTAATGGACATGGCTATACAAAAATATATACTTAGAGAAATGTTCAGGTAAATGTTATTTGCCCTATCCCCTGTCATTCTCATTCTCCCCTTATTTCACACCTACTTCCAATATTAATTTCTTTAGTTTCTGATTTAACATTTTGTATTTGTTTTGCACAAATAAGCATGTGCATGCATATTTTTATAACTCTTTCTTACATGGAGAGTAGCCTACTGGACACTATGTACTTTGCCTTTTTAAATTATTATGTGAAGGAAATCACTACAATTTTTTTACATCTATATTAGGATTACATTGAATAGATGTATCATAGTTTATTCCATTTCACTACTAGGGAAAAGCCTTCAGAGTATTTCCTAAACATGACAATTACAAACAGTGCTGTAATAAATAAACTTGTGGATATGTATTTTGTTCTGTTGGAAGTCTATCTTCAGGGTAGTTTCCTAAAAGTCATATTTCTGGGGCTCCTGGGTGGCTCAGTGGGTTAAGCCCTCTGCCTTCGGCTTGGGTCATGATCCCAGAGTCCTGGAATCAAGTCCCGCATCCAGCTCTCTGCTCAGCGGGGAGCCTGCTTCCCCTTCCTCTCTCTTTGCCTGCCTCTCTGCCTACTTGTGATCTGTCTCTCTGTCAAATAAATAAATAAAATCTTTTTTAAAAAGTCATATTTCTGGGTCAAAGATAAGTTGCATATTTAATTTTGTTAAGTATTACTGAATTTCCTCCTAGAAAGGTCACACCAGTCTGCATTCCCAGCAGCAGTGTATGAGAGTGCCTATTTTCCCATAGCCTCATCAAGATTTGTTGTTACACTTCTTTATTTTTACCAGTTTGATAAGTGAGAAATGAGGTTTTTTTTTAAGATTTTATTTATTTATTTGACAGACAGAGATCACAGGTAGGCAGAGAGGCAGGCAGAGAGAGAGAGGAAGTGAAGCAGGCTCCCTGCAGAGCAGAGAGCGTGATGCGGGGCTCGATCCCAGGACCCTGGGATCATGACCTGAGCCGAAGGCAGAGGCTTAACCCACTGAGCCACCCAGGCGCCCCGAGAAATGAGATTTTAATTTGCATTCCTCTAACTTTGAGAATATATGTGCACTAGATATATTCATGTACATATGTAGTTGTAAATTGTTGGTTCTTATCTTTTCCCCATATTTCTATTGGACTTCATGATTTTGTCTCTTTTTTAATCCATTATATATTTGAGGTATTAGTTCCTTGTGGCATATGTTGTGAATATTTTTCAGAGTTTGTCATCTGTCTTTTTATCTTTTTAATGGCATTTATTGTCATGTTACATGTATGTATTTATATGTATATATGTGTACATGTATGTATGCACATGGTCAAATTTTTGAAGCTGTGGTCTCGTGTCATAGTTAGAAAGCTTTCTCCAGTGCTGAGATTAAAGAGGAATGTACTCATGCCTTGTTTTCTAGTATTTTTATTATGTTATTATTGTTACTATTGTTATTATTTTTACATTAGATAATCTATTTGGAGTTTTTTCTTGTTTAGGTTGGGGGTTTTGAATCTAATTTTATTTTTTTCCAAATGGCTACTCGGTTATTCTGACAACATTTGTCTTTAAAAAAATTAATCTTTGTCCCAGTGATGTGAGATGCCTCCTTTGTCATATACTTGGCTATAATTCTGAACTTCCCACTCTGTTCCATTGGTCTATGTCCATTCATGAACCATTACCAAGCTGCTTTAATTAAACAGGCATTATATTTTGATTTAATGTCTGATAGGGCTGGTCCTCTTTTATAGTTCTTTTTTTTTTTCAGTAATTTCTTGGTTAATCTTGCATGTTTGTTTCTCTATATGGACTTCAGTATGAGTTTGTCTAACACTATAATGTAGTTTGGGATTTTTATTTGGATTATATTAAGTTTATAAATTAACTTTTAAGAATACTTATCTTTTTTTTTCTTTTTTTTAATTTAATTTTATTTTTTCAGTGTTCCAAGATTCATTCTTTATGTACCACACCCAGTGCTCCACGCAATACATGCCCTCCTTAATACCCACCACCAGGCTCACCCAACCCCCCACCTTCCTCACCTCCAAAACCCTCAGTTTGTTTCTTAGAGTCCACAGTCTCTCATGGTTCGTCTCCCCCTCTAATTTCTCCCACTTCACTTTTCCTTTCCTTCTCTTAATATCCTCATCTTTTAACACAGAGTCACTTTATTTAAGAACAAAAAATGTTTTTTCCATTTTTTCCAGTCTATTTTTGAGTCTTAAAATTTTGAGAATTTAAAATTTTTTCTCATTGTAAGTTTGCAGATTATTTGTTAAATTTATTCCTAAGAATATTAATCTCCCATTTACTCCTGTAAATAGGGTTTCCTCTATCATTATGTCCTGTTTCTTATTTGTTTATGAAAACTATTGATTTTTATGTTAATATTTATCTTATTATTTTACTGGATTTGTTTACTGTTTGAGATTCTCTTGGCATTTCTCTGTATACTAACTTATCATCTACACGTGGAGGTAGTTTTACTTCTTCATTTATTCTTACATATGTAATTGATTTTTTCTTGTCTAATTAAATTTGCTAATACTTCTAGTACAACTTTAAACAGTAGTTGTTACAGTGGAAATCCTTGCTTTCTTTTTCCTTTCAGTGGAAATAATTCCAAGGTGTCTCTATTAAATAAGATGCTGGGTTTAAGATATATTTATCCTGAGATTTTATATATTCCAAAGCCAGTATCTTATTTTATTTTGGAGGTTTGTCAAATGCCCTTTTAGGATCAATGGAAAGAATAATACATTTTAATTAGATTTATTAATATAGTGCATGCTTTTAATGGTTTGTCTAATATTGAAACAACTTTACATTACTAGAATAAATCCCAACTGATCTGGTGTATTATTTTCTTAATGTGACATTGGATTTTGTTTGTTAATATTTTATTTAATATTATTGTTTTGATACTCATGAATGATGTTGGTTTATAGTTTTTATTACATTTGGTTTGGACTATGTTAAGCTTAGTTCAAAAAGGAACTTAGAAATTCTGATTTATTTTTTCTTGTTAGTGCTCCAGAATAAATTTTAGGGAATTACATTATCTGGTCTTAGAAGATTTTCTAGAATTCCTCTGTGAAACTTTCTTGGCCTGGTCCTTTTTAGGGGAGTGTTTGCTTAATAAATGCTTCTGTTTCTTTAACTGCAAATTGATCTGCTTGAGCTTTTTTTAAATAGGGTAACTTCTGGTAATCAGTATTTTCCTAAGAAATTATCCATCTTATCTAGATTTTTAAATGTATTTGCAAAGCTGTTTGCAGATTAGACTCTTTGATTTTTTAAAATTATCATGTTTCAATTGTTATTTCTTTCTTGTCATATCTGATTTTGCAAATGTGTGCTTTCTCCATATTTTCTTGATCATGTTATCTAGTGAGTCTTTTGTTTTCAAAAAAGCACAAGATTTCGATGTATTATTTGTAGTCTCTTCTCTACCTCATTGTTTTTATTTTATCTTTATTATTCTTTTATCTTTCTTTTTTACACTTTTTTTTAAATTTTATTTTATTTTTTCAGTGTTCCAAGGTTCATTGTTTATTCATTATACCCAGTGCTCCATGCAATATGTGGCCTCCTTAATACATACCACCAGGCTCACCCAACCCCTACCCCGCTCCTCTCCTAAACCCTCGTTTTTTTTTTCTCAGAGTCCACAGTCTCTCATGGTTCATTTCCCCCTCCAATTTCCCCCAACTCCCTTCTCCTCTCCTTCTCCCAATGTCCTCTGTGTTATTCCTTATGCTCCACAAGTAAGTGAAACCGTATGATAATTGACTCTCTCTGCTTGACTTATTTCACTCAGCATAATCTCATCCAGTCCCACCCATGTTGATACAAAATTTGGGTATTCATTCTTTCTGAGAGAGGCATAATATTCCACTGTATATATGGACCACATCTTCTCTATCCATTTGTCCGTTGAAGGGCATCTTGGCTCTTTCCACAGTTTGGCGACTGTGGCCATTGCTGCTATGAACATTGGGGTACAGATGGCCCATCTTTTCACTACATCTGTATCTTTGGGGTAAATACCCAGTAGTGCAATTGCAGGGTCATAGGGTAGCTCTATTTTTAATTTCTTAAGGAATCTCCACACTGTTTTCCAAAGTGGCTGCACCAACTTGCATTCCCACCAACAGTGTAAGAGGGTTCCCCTTTCTGCACATCCTCTCCAACACTTGTTGTTTACCGTCCTCTTAATTTGGCCATTCTAACTGGTGTAAGGTGGTCTCTCAATGTGGTTTTGATTTGAATCTCCCTGATGGCTAGTGATGATGAACATTTTTTCATGTGACTGTTAGCCATTTGTATGTCTTCTTTGGAGAAGTATCTGTTCATGTCTTCTGCCCATTTTTTTTTGACGTGATTATCTGTTTTTTGAGTGTTGAGTTTGAGGAGTTCTTTATAAATCTTGGATATCAGCCCTTTGTCTGTAGTGTCATTTGCGAATATCTTCTCCCATTCTGTGGGTTGCCTCTTGGTTTTGTTGACTGTTTCCTTTTCTGTGCAGAAGCTTTTGATCTTTATGCAGTTTCTTTTGATTTACTTTTTTGTTCTTTGTCTTATTTTATGAGTCAGGGATTCATTCATTTATTCATTTTTATTAGCAAAAAGTTTTAGTGTGAGGACCAACCTGCCAGATGTAGGTGCATGACACCCAATCTTTGACTTTAAACTTTCTTTGTAAGTTGCATTATGTAATATAGATATTATACTTAGTCCCTTCTCAGAGTGAGAGACTTTAGTAGCATAATTTAATCCATTTGCATACCTTTAATTTTTCCATGGGCATTTATTGGAAACTGAGTAATCAAAACTGTCTTTGGGGTACTTTTAGGTATATACAGAAAGTAAGTGCTTTCAATATCTGTTTGACCTCACAATAGCCTAATTTTTAAGTTTAACTAATTTTATAATAATAACATTCAGACATATATCTCCCACAAAATTTTTCTGAATCTTTGATAAGGTATCTGCATATAAACAATTCTTTTTAAAAAGTATTATTGAACACCACTCCATGAGTGTCTGTCTTCTAAAAATAAAAAAGGCAAAAGAAACACTCAAAGTAAAGATCATTTCTCTAAAAACAACTCCACATATGAGATACTTTTTTATTAAAATTCCAAACATCATGATGTTGTAGAAATTTTTCAGAGTGTTGTGCATGAATAGCAATACATGTACTGTTGTGGTTCAGGTAATTAGCAGCTAAATTATTCTGTGGAAGTCATTCACCCTCTGGTTTCAGTAACCTGACTAAAAAATGTTAAGATTGTTGTAAGACTAGATAAAAGACTATTATAATTACCAAGTGTTCGATGATGTTGGTAACAGTAGTTACAGTGAGGAATAGTGGGAGTCTGGATAAATTTTCAAAGGAGAGCCCTCAGAATTTAGTTTAGATTTGTGGTATGAGTTACTTGTCTTATTTAACACAACTATGATCATCTGTTAAATGGGGATAAAATCAATGAGAATTTCTCTGTCATGAGGTGATTGTTCTGATTAAGGGAGCTAGTACATGTAAAATGTTTAGCATAAAAGGGGAAACTGAGTGGATCAGCTAGTTGAGCATCTGTCTTGGTTTTGGCTCAGGTCATGATCTGGGGGTCCTGGGATCTAAGCCCCCATGGGGCTCCATGCTCAGCAGGGAGTTTGCTTGAGGATTTTTTTCCCTCTCCTGCCCCTCCCCCACTAAAATAAAAAATAAATCTTTAAAAAAAATATTTAGCATAATGCTTGTCAACTAAAGATAATTCTTTAGTTACTTAAAGAACTAAATTCTTTAGTTGACTTAAAGAAAAGCCTGTGGCCCCAAGAGCAGTACCTTAGTGAAATCAAATTCAGTTCAACTATGAAGAAGGCCAGGATTTATTTTGACTTTGCAGCTACAATATGGGGGAAAGAAACTATCAGAAAATATTTTTCAGTCTCTTTGCCTTTTTCTCTGCTGGTGAGGATTATTTCATGCTAAAAACAAACAAACAAACAGGCATCCATTTTTTAAATGGTGGCATTTTGAGTTCAAGGTCATTTCTTTGCCTTGCTATTACTGGTAAAGATCTGGCTCATTCCTCAAGACATTTTTATTTTATATACTTAAATGGTGGAACACCACTAATAAGCTTTCCTCTCTGATTCCATTTAAAGAAACTTGAAGAGCTAATAGAAGTGTAGGCATCAGAACCAGTCATAAAAATAAGGCACTTTCTATGCATGATATATACTTTCATATGCTTTCTTCTCCCCATCAACGCTAATAAAGTACTGTAGTTCCATGTAAACAGCCACATGTTCCCCACTACTTCAGCCTCATTTATTTAGTGATATTGGAAAATTTTATAATGGTCTGTGATATCACTTTTTTTTGCATGCATGTTGTTGTTTAAAAGCCCCAGGAGGCCCATAATGGCTTTATTTTCTCAATATAATGTTTCATAGATATATAAAATTTAAAAATTCAGTCCTTGGAAATCATCTCTGATTTCACTGCACCATTCTTTTTGATGCCTTTCTTAAAAACCTATTCTAGGCAACTAGTTTGACTGGTAATAAAATCCAAAATAGATTGTCCACAAGAAATTAACGAGGGTGCCTCAGTTATCGGACTCATCTCCACCTGGTTTTCTGCTACCCTCTAGTGATCACAGACAACACCAGCCTACAGGGAAAGCAGATTAACCATCAATGTGCTGGAAGCAATTGTCCAAAATAAGCAGCAACTCTGCCTGAACTGGTTGTGTGTGTGTATGTATGTGTGTGTATGTGTGTATATGTATGTATATATACATATACATATGTGTGTATGTGTGTTTTGGATAGGAGAATAATAGTATTTCAAGGTGGAGGAGAAGTGACCTTATGATACAAGTCACAAATAAATAACAGTGTGCTGTTATGTTTGAATCCCATTTAACCTCATAGGCAAAGCATGCTTTAGAAGAGAATTGATGTCTGATTAGGAAAATAATTCTTAAACCTTCATATAGAATAAATGCAGAAATGTGAGATGCAACTGTAAATGAGTGTAGATAGGCACTATAAATCAGCCCGTAGTTAGAAAATAATTCTTGCTTAAAGTACAAAAGTACAAAAGCCTTGAGTCCTGAGTAGGCACACACATTTACAAAAATCTCAGAAAGTACCAGTGGAGTCAAAATAATGAAGTAGTGAGTTCTAAATCATGAAGAAAACACATACCCAACCTAACTATATCTTTGTCAGACATTCAGTACCTGGTTCACATTCAAGTCTAGCAGATGCCCTGACTTCAGTGAGCTGTATGCTGTCCAGGCTTTTTGTGACTTGATACATGGACTTTCCAGCAGGGGATCTTATAAACTTTTGGGGAAACTGAGAACTGATTGTGTTAGCTTCTCTAATTTTGTAAGTCTTTAATAGTGGCAATACTACCCTTTCCTAATATGGCTAGATTTGTGCTTGCTAATTATTCTTCGATATGAAGCTAGTTATTTTCTGTGAATACACACTTAAGGGGCAGAAATATAGAGAAAAGCCAGAGAACTATTATTATCTCAAGAAACAATAGCGATTATCTGTTTGTGGAGGAGAGTGGCACAGGGGGATACTAGAATACTGATAATGTTAGCTTTCTTAACTATGATTGTGATGTGAATAATGTTTCCTCCACTATGTCCACTCCTTCATCCCCACAATTTGGGAATGTGTTAGATTACATGGTAAAAGGGACTTTGCAAATGTGATTAAGTTAGGGATCTTGATATGGGTATATATCCTGGGTTATCTGGGTGGGACCAAAGCAATTACAAGAGTCCTTATATAATGGAGATAATACTGTCAGAGAAGAAAATATGACTATGGAAGCTGGAATCCGAGATTAGCATGGGAAAAATGTAAAGATGCTACACTACTGGTTTGAAGATGAAGGAACTCTTAGAGTTTGCAGTATACATTTACAACTACTGTGTGTCTACCTTGAAATAATACAATGCCACTTTATATTTATTCCAAGTATCTTATAACAGAGTATTCCTAATTCTCCTCTTCAATGCCTTATGGCTTTGTTTTTACTCATTTCGCTTACCTATGTTTTATAATCACATGATACGCTGTTACTGTTACTATTCAAGGCAGTCGCTTTTAGGTTAAGAATAAGAAAAAAAGATTGTGTTTTACCTTTATTTATTCCTTCTCTGAGCCTTTTTTCGTCTTTATATAGATCTGAGTTTCTGACCTTACCTAATTCTGGGAGACTTTATTTAATAGTGGCAATGTTGGCTTCAAAAGCAAGATGATTATTTGGGTCCAGAGGAGATAACAGAGACCACTGGTAGAGCTAATTATGTAGGTAATTATGAAAGATAATGTAATTGCATATTTCTTATTTCATCTCTTAACTGGCTATCAAAAGTAATGTATAAAACAATATGTATATAAATATATGATTGAGGCTATAACATATAGAAATACAATCTAATTGACAGTAGAACAGAGTTGTGGAAAGGAGTTGTATTTCAATAAGGAAATGACACCATATGGTAAGTTGAATTCATGAGATGATTAAAATAGCATGTGTTTTATAAATAAAAATAATTTTGAGATTTAAAATATTGAAATAATACATATAGCACCAATGTCACAGAAAAGGGGACAAGTAAACAGAATTATATTGAAGTAACTCTACATAATTAGCTCTACCAGTATTCTCTGTTATTTCCCCTGGATTCAAATAATCATCTTGCTATCAACATGAGTCATTTGCTTTCAGCCTGAAAAAGCTTTCTCAATATTTCCTGTAAAGTGGATCTTCTAGAAACACATTATCCCAGTTTTTTAAAAATCTGGTAATGTCTTTATTTCACCCTCATTTTTTTTTACAGAGCTATAATTCACATTCCATAAGATTATTATTTTGGAGTATAGTTCAATGTCTTTTAAATTCATGAGGTTGTGCTACCATCACCACACCACTCTCAAATCTCATGATCTTTCTATCACCCAAGAGAAACCTCAGACTCTTTAGGTGCTCTTCCCCTGTTCCCCCATCCCACTGAGCTATAGGCAGCCACTAATCGACTTTCCCTCTTTATAGTGTTTCCTATTTTGAACATTTTATCTAAATGGAATCATATAATATATGGATTTTTTAGTCTGGATTCTTTCATCTAACATAATATTTTCAAGGTTCATCCACACTGTAACATGTATAAGTACTTCATTTTTTAAAAAAAAAATATTTTTATTTATCTGTCATAAAGAGAGAGCACAGCAGGGGGAGCAGCAGGCAGAGGGAGAAGCAGGCTCGTTGCTCAGAAAAGAGCAAAGTGGGACTCGATCCCAGGACACTGGGATCATGATCTGAGCTGAAGGCAGGCACTTAACCAACTGAGACACCCAGGCATCCCACTTCATTATTTTTATAGTTAAATACTATTCCATTGTATCCATATATCACAATTTGTTTATCCATTCATCATCTGATAGACATTTGGATCATTTCCACTCTTTAGATATTATTAATACCGCTTCTGTAAACATCCATGGAAGATTTTTGTGTGCACATGTGTTTTCAATTCTCTTGGGTATATAGGCAAGGGTAGAATTATTGGGTCTTATGGTAACTATATGGTTCACATTTTGAGGAGCTGCCAAGCTGTTTTCCACAGCAGCTGCTCCATTTTACTTTCCCACCATCAGTGTATGAGTACTCTATTTCTCCATATCTTTGCCAACATTTGTTGTTTCCTATTTTTTTTAGAAAAAATTACAGCTACACTAGTCAGTGTGAGAAGATACCCTATTGTGATTTTGACTAATGCTGTTCAAAATCTCATGTGTTTGTTAGCCATTTGCATATCTTTTTTTGAGAACTGTCCCTGTTCAGATGATTGCCCATTTTTAAATTAGGTTGTTAGCCATTTTATTGTTGAGTTTAAGGGTTCTTCATAAGTTTCAGGTATTAAAACCTTTAATATATATAATTCATAATCTTTTTCAATTCTGTAGGTTGTCTTTTCACTTTTTTTTTTGATTGAAGAACAGTTGACACACAGTATTACATTAGTTTCAGATGTATGGCATAATGATTCAACAACTTTATATATTATGTTATGCTCACCACAAGTGTAGCTACCATCTGTCACTCTATAGCACTATTACACTTTTTCATAGTGTCCTTTGATGCAAAAAACATTAATTCTGATGACATATAATTTATGTATTTTTCCCTAGGATGTTTGTGTTTTTTGTGTCAGATCTAAGAAACTGTTGCCCAATTCAAAGCCCCAAAGATTTACACTGTAGTTTCTTCTAAGAGTTTCATGGTATTACTTCTTACATTCAGTTATTGTATCCATTTAGAGTTATAGTATGGTATGAGGTATACGTTCATGTAACAAAATATTATTCCAGAGCTGACCTTGGAAATTAGCATAGTGTTCAGGACATGGACTTTAGGGTCACACCACATACTATGTGAGAGGTGTGTTTGGATGTCTAGTTGGGAGGTTTTCTCAAACAAAATAGGGGGTCTTACAGTTTGGACCCAAAGCTAGTCTTCTAGGGAGGGTCCAGTAAGCCTCATTTGGCACATGTAGTTATAATAGCAAATAAGAGAGTCACAGTTTCAAAAAGGCATGAAATCATTACATTACCACTTAAGAGGATGCATGAAAATGATCTGTCTAGTTTACAGCCTTGCACATAAAAGGAACAAAATAAAGTATACCAGTTGTCATTCCTTTTCTCTTGTTTAACTATTTTCACAAAGATATAATTGCTAAGGATGGTTCAATAAGCATTCACAGTTTTCATGGCAAAAGAATCATTCTGGAAAATAGTTGGTTGAATTAGGTTGGGGAAGCATGCATTTCCAGTCTTCAAAAAAACAAACTTAATGTTCAAGATTTCCAACTACTAGATTTAACTGCAATAAACCAAGATTATTAAATAGTCTTATTCAAGACTCTGTAAAAACCATCCCCAGAAGTTATCTATTGCTAATATAATAGATAATCTATTTTCACTTAGGTAAGTTCTTATGTTTTTGAGATTTAATATAAAGAAAATTCCTTTGACAGTGTCTTGAAGATAAAAATGGGGATTTGTGTAATGTTCATTGTTTCAGATTCAATTTACCAACAATGTATTTAGCATCACCTTCATTGTACCCCCAACAAATAATGTTTATTCCAAATGGATCACAACTATAATCTCTTCTCTCTATTATTCTATGATCTTCAGTTAAAATTAATCTCTTTCATATACTCAACTCAATTGCAACTGCAAAGATTTATGAGTACTTAAAAACATCCAGCTCAATTGTTTTCAAATAGAAAAATACTAATTTCATTGTCCTTAGACTATTATTATTTGACTCTCATGATGCTTAATATAGCTTGTCTTCTGAAACATTATTAGATTTTTTTAAATAATTTTATTTATTCTAATTTTAGAAGAATTTTACAATGTAATTTGAAAACAAATTATTGTTCTTTCAGTACTAACAGCAAGAATATTACTAAATGAATTTATTCCTTTGGATTATAATTAATTGCCCTAAATGGCATTCTATGTTTCAGAGAAATATTTTCTTTTATTAGCCTCAATTGTTATGATACAAATCTCATACCTAATCTCACAGACATTGTGGAGAAGAGTTATGGAGGAAAAGAAATCTGCTCAGAGCATTAGGATGTAAACAAAAAAAGCATAAATGGATTCAACAATGATTCAAAAATGGGTTAGTGACCATGTGGCTCATGGAGGCCCTTATTTTCCTACCATACTTAACTTTTTTTCTAAAGACTTTATTTACTTATTTATTAGAGAGAGAGAATGAAGAAGCAGACTTTCCACTGAGTAGGGAGCCAGGTGTAGGGCCCAATGCAGGGCCCAGTGGAGGGCCTAATCCCAGGACCCAGAGATCATGACCTGAGCAGAAGGCAGTTGCTTAACAGACTGAGCCACCCGGGCACCTTCCCTACCACAGTGAACATTTTTTTTTTCTGCTTCCCCCTCCACTGCCCACAGTGAACATTTTTAAAGGCTTTCTAGTGCTCCATAAGTTAGACAAAAAGTAGAACTAGCATCCCCAAAAGTTAATGCTGTTTTATTAAGTCAGTGCATTAATAATTTCTCAGTACCTTACTGGGACCAAGAACTACACTGGATACCAGAGATATCAGTATTGGAGAATAAGTGTAAGAAGTCTAACAAGAAAGTGAGCAATTCTCTTGAGGATATTAGGAGGTTTCCCAGAAAAGGTGACATCTGAGTTGTTAAATTTCACAAGAGGTCAATGGCTAAGCTCAGGGAAAGCTCTAGGTACACATCTCACATGACTATAGCAGTAATGACTGATACAGACCATAGCATTTGTATATTATGTAACCTTATCCAGAAACTTGTATATCTATCATGCAATTTGTGCTTTCGAGAAGTCCCATTTAGGATAGTAACAATTTCATTATTTTTTCCACATTATAAGTGAATTAATAAGGGTTATGGTAAGTTGTGACTTGCATATAAGATTTCTGGGCTTACATTCTTCACACTACATTATTCTACCCCAATGTTTGATAATATTTTTAAAATATAATGTACAGATACCAAGCCTGATGTGACTGGAAAAAGTGGATGTTCAGAGGACCAGAGGGAAAGTTGACATAGAAGATTTTGTTGAAGTGAATAAAGGAAAAGCTATTCTTGACAAGATGGTAAATGAACCCAGGCTAGTGCCTCACTTTATCAATCTAATCTTGAAGATAGCATAGGTGAGGTAGAGAGGTTGGTCAAATTCAGAGATGCATTTAACAACTAACCAGTCTTGAAAGAACAGAGATGTTTATGAGATAAAATGTAGTAGGACGTGTGTGTGTGTGTGTGTGTGTGTGTGTGTGTGTGTGTGTGTGTTTGGGGGGGCTGCTAGAGACTGCATGTTTGTGTCTTTTCACAATTAATGTTATAAAACTCTAGTCCCCGATGTGAAGGTATTTAAAGACGGGACCTTTGGGAGGTAATTAGATCATTAGAGTAGAGCTGTCATGTTGAGATTCTTGTCCTTACAAGAAGAGACAGGAGAAAGCTTGCTTCATTCTCTGTTCTCTGCCATGTGAGGACAAGAAGACAGCCATTTGTAAATCAGGAAAGAGGGCTGTCACCAAGAACTGAACCTGTGGACATGTTGATCTTGGACTTCTCAGAACCAAGAGTAATAACTATGAAAAATAAATATTTGTTGTTTAAGCCACCCAGTCTATAGTAACTTATTACAGCAGCCCAAGCAGACTAAGATGGCAATGGAGTGTGAATTGTTGGGAGGGGCGGGGTGGGAGGGGGGTAGAATCATCATAGTTGTTTCTTTTGTACACATTTCCCTGGATATGAGCAGTGCCAGATTACAGAAAATAATAAAGAAAAAGAATGAGGATGAAGATGATGAGAAAGAGAATAAGAAGGAGTTGAAGGAAAAAATAAAGATATAAGAAAGTATGTTGGTGTCAGTGGAGAAGGAAACCTTCAGTATGGTTAGTTAAATAGGCTTGGAGGAGGGGAAGGGAAAAACACCATTTGAAGTGATGAACTTTTTGTCTTATTTGGAGGAAGACATAGGTATCTCACAAGCTTGAGACACTGATAATGAAAAATAAACATAAGTCTATCTTAATAGAATAGAGGTAACCAATGCAAAAAAAAGTGGAATGTATATCATTAAGCAAGCAAAAGAAAACAAACTCAATAGAATAGAAGATAAAAGTGAAGGAAAGGAGAAATACCATCTAGAAATGAAGTATCTATAAGAGACACATTTAATGTAAAAATGACACAGAAATTGAAAATAAAAAGTTGCCATATGGTAAAAGCAAAAAAAAAATCAGGAAGAATAGCATATGATGAGAGAACTAAGGCCAAGTATTAATGTTATAAAAAAGAAGAAGAAAACAAATGAATTTTAGAAAAATCTTAATATTTCAGAAGGAAGCCAAGGTAAACATTGTACTATCTGATGAATAAGATATGAAGCCAAAAACATTTTAAAGGACAAAGAAGGAGAGTATGAGCTTGTAAAGAAATAATAGATCAAAAAGATGCAACAATTGTGAAACTAAAATACAGACTCAAAATATAAAGAACATCTGATAGAATAATGGAAAGAACTAAATAAGTCAGTAGTTGCTTTTGCAGAGTTTAACACAGCCTTCTAGAAACTGACAAATCAAGAAAACAAAATTAAGTAAAATGCAGAAAATATAGCAATATTAATATGTTTATAATATGGAATATTTTATTCCATATATATGTCCTTATACCCATCAATAACAATATGCATATTCTTTATTTTAATGTTTTTTATTATGTTCAATTAGCCAACTTATAGTACATCAGTAGTTTTTGATGTAGTGTTCAACTATTCATTAGTTGTGTATACCACCGAGTGCTCATCACCACACATGCCCTCCTTAATATTCATCACCAGGTCAACCCTACTAACTTCCCCTACTTCCTTTCCCCTCTGTAACCCTACTTCCCTTCCCCTCTGTAACCCTCAGTTTCCTGGAGTCCAGAGTCTCTCATAGTTTGTCTCCCTCTTTGATTTCTTCCCATTCAGTTTTCCCTCCCTTCCCCTGTGGTCCTCTGCACTATTCCTTATAAAATATGCATATTCTTTTTAAGTGTAAATAGAACATTCAAAAATATACTAGGCCCAAATTAATTTCAAATAATCAACAACCTCTTTCAAAATGTACTGACAATAATGTGATATTATTAATCTAAAAAACAAAGGATAGATTTCTATCTTCTGCTTAGGATTCAGAAAGCTAGAAAGAGCATTGCTCCCACCTTGAAACGTTAGAAGATCCTCTTCAACTTCTCTTGAACTCATCTGAAAACTAATGGTTTCAAGTGAACAACTAACTCGAACTCTAAAGGAAAGGCACCTCCAGTGAGAGACGGGCTATGAGTGCTTCTTACCTGGGGTAGATGCCACATGTAGAAACTTTAAGTGCAGCTAACATTTTGTAAGAATACTAAAGGCAGAGTGTGGCCTAGCATGAGAGTATAGAACTCCTGGAATCTGCAGACACAATGAAAATGCAAACCTAGTTGCAGACACTTTCCCATGAACCTCTCTGGCTGCTTAAAAGAATGAATTAAAGAAGGCATAGAGAGGGACGCCTGGGTGGCTCAGTTGGTTAAGCACCTGCCTTTGGCTCAGGTCATGATCCCAGCATCCTGAGATCTAGTCCCACATTGGCTCCTTGCTCAGCAGGGAGCCTGCTTCTCCCTCTCCCTCTGCCTGTGCTCACTCTCTCTGACAAATAAATAAATAAAATTTTTAAAAAAGAAGAAGGCATAGAGAGCAGAGAGAGCCTCCTTCTTAATGCAGGCTTGAGATGGGAAGCAGCAGCTATTTTGGGAAAGACACATGGCCCTGACTGGACTCCCACCCTCCCCCATTTCACGTCCCCTGTGAGACCAAAGTTTTAAACCTCTGGCAGAAATGCAAAAAGCCCTTTTGTCCTGAGGGTACAGGTGAAGACCCATTACAATAGGGGGAAGAGAACAGAAGAAAACTCTCTGTTCCTGCGGAAGAGTTGATTCCATCCTGCTAGAAACCTTTAGAAAAATTCTATAAGCTGGGGAAGTTTCAGTATCACTGAGAAGGCCCCAACTCCTGAGACTAAGGCAGGCCTAGATATGTCAAGGAAGAAGTCTATCAAACATTTGAGAAAGCACAGATAATAGAGATGGTCAATAAGACCATGATGGGATGCTGAACATCATTAGACATTACAGAAATACAAATCAAAATCACAATGAGAAACAAGGACACGTTTATTAGAATGCCTAGAATTGAAAAGGTTGGAGTGCCTGAGTGGTTCAGTGGATTAAGCATCTACCTTTGGCTCAGGTCATGATCTCAGGTCCTGGGATTGAGCCCCATGTCAGGCTCCCTGCTTAGCAGAAGTCAGCTTCTCCCTCTCATTTCTCATGCTCCCTCTCCCTCTCTCAAATAAAATTAAAATATAGTTAAATGGGGGCCTGGGTGGCTCTGTCATTAAGAGTCTGCCTTCAGCTCAGGTCATGATCTCAGAGTCCTGGGATGGAGCCCCGTGTCACGCTCCCTGCTCATAGGGGAGTCTGCTTGTCCCTCTCCCTCTACCCCTCCCCTGGCCCATGCTTTCTCCCCTCCCCCCAAATAAATAAATAAATGAATAAAATCTTTTAAAAAAATAAAATTTGAAAGGTTGGCCATAGCAAGTGTGATTTGGAGGAACTGGAGCTTTTGCAAACTGCTGGTGGAAATGTAAAATTTAAAATGGTACAACCATTTTGGAAAAACATTTTGCAGTTTCTTATGAAGTTAACATACACCTACCTCAGATTCTAGGTATTCCACTGTTAGATATTTATCTAATACAAATGAAAGTATATATTCACTAAAAGACTTGCACACAAAGCAGTAATACTTGTGTTTACTTGTAATTTACTTGTAATAACCAAAAAAAAAAAAAAATGGAAACAACTTAAGTGCCCACCAATAGAGGAATGAATAAACACATTTTGGTATATCCGTAAAATGTAATACTACTACTCACTAATGAAAAGGAATGAAATATTGATACATGCAACAACCTGAATGCATCTCAAAATGATTATAATGATTGAAACAAATTCTATATAAAAGAGGCATTAAATAGTACATACTGCACAGTTTCATTTATATAAACTTGTAGAAAATGTATACTACAGTAACAGAAAGATGAATGGTTCCTGGGGTATAAGTGAGTAGCAAGGAGGGCAACCAGCAGATTGCAGAGGGGCAAAGGAAGTTCTTGAAGGTGAGGAAAATGCAGTCAACCCTTGGACAATCTGGGTTGGAACTGCATGAGTCCACTTACACTTGTATTTTTTTCCAGTATAGTACTGTGAATATATTTTCTCTCATGATTTTCTTAATAACATGTTCTTTTCTCTAGCTTACTTTATTGTAAGAATGTAGTACAGAATACATATAACATAGAAAATCTATGTTAATCAACTGTTTATGTTCTTGGTAAGGCTTCCAGTCAACAGTAGGCTACTAACAGTTTTATTTTATGCGGATTTTTGACAGCCAGGGGTCGGTGCCCCTAATACCCATGCTGTTCTCTGTTACAGGGTCAACTGTATTTACTCTTTTGACCACAGTGATGGTTGCATACAGACATCAAGACTTATCACACTGTGCAATTTAAAGATGTGTGGTTTATTCTAAGTCCATTATACCTAAATAAAGCTGTTTAAAATGAAAACAAAGAACAACAACAAAAAAAACAAAAACTCAGAAACTAGGGCTAAATCCTGAAGGATTTTAGGCAATAAAATATCCCCCTCCAGTGGCATAATAAGTGTATTTGACATTCAAAGAGACATATTTTTTAGCACATCTTTTTAAACAGGAAAAAATTTGTAATACTCATGAATTAAAGAAAATAATAATAATAATCAGAAAAAATATAATAAATATTATTTATTGAGCATCTTATAGATAATTATGATAGTTAAAACAAGGATTTTTTTAAAGAAAGCAAGCACTCCAACTAGTACAATTCAGGTAACTAAGTCACAAAGCAAACATAGTATTTTCATTTCTGAATTTATCCTGCAGTTTAAAAACAAATAATTAACTATTAAAGAATAATACACTTTACTTTGAAAGCTCTTGTTCAAATTCAGTAAAATACTTTATGTTCTAGTCCAGTAAAATTTTGCATGCCCCTTCAAACAATTTACGCCTTGCCATTCATACTTTGTTTCACTGATATAGATGTAAGTAAAGAGAAGTGGTTACATAAAATGATAGAACTGTAAAAGCTGAGGGTTCTTTTATCTTTATAATCAGCATGCTTTTATTGTTCTTTCATAAGCTACTGTCTATGAGCCGGGTGTATGTGCATCGCACATTTCCACAGGGACTATGGACTGGAAGCGCGCTTGAAGCAAACTTCAACAGTTCCCAAGCATGAACACCATGCTTTAGAAAGGAGCAGGGCAGCTGAGGGTTGTGTCAGCACCCAGCTGTCTAACAGAGAGTTCTCCAAATAAAATACCTTGTACAAGGGGCACCTGGGTGGCTCAGTTGGTTAAGCGTCTGCCTTCGGCTCGGGTCATGATCCTGGGGTCCTGGGATCCAGCCCTGTGCACTGGGGCTCTGGTGCAATGGGGCTCCCTGCTCCATGGAAAGTCTGCTTCTCCCTCACCCTCTCGCCCCTCCCCACTGCTCCTGCTCTCTCTCAAATAAATAAATAGTTAAAATCTTAAAAAAAACCCACCTTGTACAATGACTAAATATAAGTACAAAAATATACTAATTTGAATCTTAAACACACACATAATTTAATGTATATATAATTTTATGTATCTGTGATATATAATAATTATATGCATATATATAATTACATGTAAATATGTAAAACTGTATGATATATATAATAAAAATTTAATGTTAAACATAGCAGTCTTTTAGAATGTATACCAGCAGAAGATTATTATGGGAAACATTATTTACACACTGACATTGTGTAGAAATAATATAGTATAATAAAGGCAAGACTAGTTTTGTTTATTTTTTAATGCTTATTTATTTATTTGACAGAGAGAGAGACACAGTGAGAGAAGGAATACAAGCAGGGGAAGCAGGAGAGGGAAAAGCAGGCTTCCCTTGGAGCAGGAAGCCTGATGTGGAACTTGATCCCAGGACGCTGGGACCTGAGCTGAAGGCAGACACTTAACGACTAAGCCAACCAGGCAACCCAGCAAGACTAGTTTTTACACTGTTTTATTCTTGTCTTAAAAATCTCTAAGAAAATGTTCTACTTTATTGCCTGAACTGGGTAGGCTCATTCCCACACCTGCCCCTTGGGAGGCCACTGCAAGTTAATTGGTGCTGGGTTTGTGCCTCTCAAACACCATTATTTCAGTCCTCAGTAACTTTTGAAAGGGTGAGTTTCTTGGTTCTCCAGAGGGTCTTTAGATGCTTACAGCATACTGTGAGGTGTGACAAATATCACTATGAGGTAGGTCACGTGGGCAATTTCTTAGTCTGCCTCTTTTGGGGGAGTGTTATTGTCACCTTCCACACCTCAAGGCCTCTTCCCATCTGGGTTCTGGAAGGCTAGGCCCTGACATCATCCCCTCCCCCAAACACACACAGAATCACCACAACCTTGCCTATGTGTTAGTACTTTGGAGGAAATTTGTCTTCCATGTTCAGTCCTCACCCAGTCCTTAACCCCAGTGCCTGGCTAACTGTGAACCTCAACCCCGCAGAACTCCATTCCTACAATTGTTTGTCCCCTTCTTTCTCTCCTTCTCACCATCAGAGAACTCACAAAAAAGAACACACATATCCCTTGGAAGGAAAGTCTTTTCATAACTTGGTGATTTTATTTTATTCACCACTATTTATGTATTCTGTTGTAATATTTAGTCTCTACATGGTGGGCCATTTAAAGTTGCAATAGACAATTCTGAGGTGTCTGGCCCTTGTTACATAGTTACCAGCTCTATTTGCAGTGGTTCAGTTCTCAAGGGTCTCTTGATCCTGGTTTGGCAGATTTTGATTCAGTTTTTCATTCAACCTGTGGTAATGTTGCCCCTCTTACAATGCTGGTTTTCTAGAAGCAGTGGTTGTTGTTAGAGAAGAGCTGTTCTTACCTTCATGATTATTTTTGCATCTGGTAGGAAAACAGAGTTAATGCAGAAGGCCATCGGTTTGCCAGTTTCTTCTTTAGTGAAATGTATACTTTTCCATATGTACCAAGCACTCTACTTCTAGGTGTTTACCAAAGACAAATGAAAAACTTTTGTAAATCAAAGACTTGCTCACGGATGCTCCTAGCCTCATTCAAAATAAAAAAAAAAAAACTAAATAACTCCAATGTTCTTAACCTGGGGAATGGATAAATGGGTTTTGATACATTTATGTATTGGAATCTACTGAGCCATGAAAACAAATTAATTACTGGTACCCAAGAGCACATGGATGGCTCTGAATGGCACTAGCCAAATCAAAGGAATTAGATCCAAAGTGAGACCATTTTACAGACACAAAAGTATAGGGACATAAAAGAAGTCAGTGGCTTCCAGGGCATGGAGGTAGGAGAAGATGTCTATTATCAATGGGAATGGGACATTTTTTGAGGTAATGGAAGTTGTTTATCCTTCGAACGTGGCCATACTTATATGACCATGTGCATTTGTGAAAACTCACAATAACGCATAAAAAAGTGTGTTTTATTGTATGTAAGGTATGCCTTAATGAAAAAAGAGATAATTGATAACTACTTGTAAATCTGTGTTCTGAAAGAAGATATTAGTTTATAGTTCTTGGGTCAAAAATGTAAGTGTTAGAACCAAAGCCTCCTTTTCCCTCCATCGCAATCCAATTCCTCCACAGCTGGCCTTTTAATCTCTGCCTTTCCCCAGTTTGGTTTCTTGATAGACATCTTTTGCGTGAGACATTTTATCAATCATCCTAAATATGAATGTTTTATAAAACAACAATGCTGAGAGGACATAGTAAAATGTTGGACTAAGATCCAGAAAATTTGTGTTCTACTTTCACTATGACACCATTTCATTGCATGGCTTTGCCCAACCACTTCTCAAAGTCCCTATTTCTTTCTCTATGAGAGAGTGGGAGTACAACTCTCAGGCCCCCCTCAAGCTTCAGTGCTTCATAATGCTATCTAGAAATCAGGCTTAACATATTGAAAACTAAATAAGGAGCCTCATAATTTCTGAAGTCATGTTTTCATCCAGGAATCCGATTTGCCAATTCATTATTTTGGATTATTCATGCATATAAATTTCTTCAGGCAAATTTATTTTTTCTTCGGTTTGCATTAAGACCTTATTCAGAACTTTGATCTTTGTGGAAATAACCCCCTTTAGCAGAAAGTCTCCCTAATGGCAGAGCCAATTAATTGATGATTTGATAACAAAAAGTTAAAAAGTTCATCTGAAAGTGGGAAGCTCATTTTCATCCTAATGTTTTCTACTTTCCAGTTTTAACTTCCAGTTTAGCAAATGCTTATTAAACCCACTGTGTGCTTGTATATATTTACTGCAATTTTAAAATTTTTGTGCTGAGCGAACTCATATTTAATTCATTAACCAGTTAATGAACAACTACAATATACACAGCAAGCGATTCCCATTGCGGGAAAGGATAGACACATCAAAATCTACAACTTATTTTTTTTCCAAATTTCAGAACTGCCCTCTGAACAGAAAGACTCTGGTATGTTCTATAGCAGTGTTTCCCAAACTATTTCATATCATGGCACCAACAGAAAGATATCTGTCCCCTTCATCCCCTGGAATAAATGGACAAGGTGGCTTAGGGTTACTTAAACAGCCCAGGAGACACAGCTGCCTCAGATCCCAATCAGCTAATCTCATTGATATCTTCAGACACCTTTAAACCATTTGTACCATATGTCCCTGTATTCCGCATTCACATGCAGCCAGTAGACCATTGTTATTGAAATATAACATCCAGTAATATGAAGATGGAAAAAGATAAATACGGGACCGTCGTTATGGACGTATGCTGGGTCTTGAGGATTAGGAAGATGGGTAAAATACAGTACCTCTCTTACTGAGGTTGCAGCGTACAGAGAGTGAAGAAAAAGAAATCATCGTTAGAGTGTTGTATGATAAATGCCATAATAGAAGTCTGTATAATAGAGAGATGCATAATTGGAGCACACCGAGTATATTAGTTCAGGTCCCCTAAGAAATAGACACCAAGACATGTTTAGATATGCAGGAAAGCCAGTGGGGAGAACAATCAGGTGTAGGTGGGAGAGGTTCAGATGACAAAGCAGGTGTGACTTATATAAAGGAGACAGGTAGGGGAAGAAATGAAAAGCGGGTAGAAAGCATTTCATACTGCAGTGCATTTCTAGGAAAGATTTGGCCAGGTTGATGGGGAATCCTCAAGTCAGAGTTATTTGCTAGAAGAATCTGACCTTCCACAGGAATGGGCCTCCATTAATACCTAGCAGTACTCAATCATTTGCTAGAAGCTTAAGGAGAGCTGAGCTGAATGTAAAGAGGAGATGCCAAGTAAGGTAAAATATAACTTTTCTCATTTTATTTTACTTATCATAGAACTTTGACCCCATAATCGCGAGTATCAATGCTCATTTCAGTCCCTAATTGTAGTCATAGATACAATGTTAGCTATGAGTTTTTCATGTATTTTTTGCCATTTCTGAGGAAGTTCACTTCTATTCCTAGTATGTAGAGTGCTGTTTTGTTTTTATCGTAAATGTTATTAGATCTTGTCAAGTGATTTTTTTTGTATCATTTGAAGTGATCATTTGTAATTTTTTCCTTGATACTATTAATGTGCTGTATGACGTTGGTTGATTTTCATATGTTAAGCCACCATTGCATTCCTAGGATAAATCCCAGTTAGTCATGTTGCATTTTATTTTTTTAACTTCTTTCCCTTTTCCATTTTTTTTTGTTTTTTAATTTCATTTTGTTTTTTCAGTGTTCCAAGATTCATTGTTTATGCACCATACCCAATGCTCCATGCAATCGGTACCTTCCTTAATACCCACTACCAGGTTCGCCCAACCCCCCACACCCCTCCCCTCCAAAACCCTCAGATTGTTTCTCAGAGTCCACAGTCTCTCATGGTTTGTCTCCCCCTCTGATTTCCCCCAGTTCTGCTGGATTTGTTGTGCTAATATTTTGTTCAGGATTTTTCATTGACATTCATAAGGGTTATCTGTCTCAATTTTTCTTTTCTTGTGGCTTATTTTCCTGGTTTTGGTATCAAAGTATTGATAGTCTCTCACACACACTATGGAGTATTATGCCTCCATCAGAAAGGATGAATACCCAACTTTTGTAGCAACATGGATGGGACTGGAAGAGATTATGCTGAGTGAAATAAGTCAAGCAGAGAGAGTCAATTATCATATGGTTTCACTTATTTGTGGGGCATAACAAATAGCATGGAGGACATGGGGAGTTAGGAGAAGGCATTTGGGGGAAATTGGAAGGGGAGGTGAACAATGAGAGGCTATGGACTCTGAAAAACAATCTGAAGGGTTTGAAGAGGTGGGGGGATGGGAGGTTGGGGGAACCAGGTGGTGGGTATTAGAGAGGGCACGGACTGCATGGAGCACTGGGTGTGGTACAAAAACAATGAATACTGTTATGCTGAAAATTAAAAAAAATGATTAAAAAAAGTGTTTTCTCATCTTCTACTCTTTGTAAGAGTTTGAGAAGGATTGGTATGTATTCTTCTTTAATTGTTTGGTGGAATTTACCCAGTGAAGACTTCTACACCTGGGATTTATTTGCTGGGTTGTTTATCTATACTTGTTATAAGTCTCTGGACATTTTTTACTTTTTCCTGAGTCAGTTTTCATGATTTGTGTGTTTTCAGTGATTTGACTATTTACAAACTATTTTATTTTAGTAAGATCTGTAGTAATCATCCCGCTTTCCTTTCTGATTTTAGTAATTTAAGTCTTCTTTTATTCTACAGATTTTTTTAAAGATTTTATTTATTTATTTGAGAGAGAGAAAGAGAGAGAGAGAATGAGAGAGAGTGAGATGAGAGGAAGAAGGTCAGAAGGAGAAGCAGACCCACTGTTGAACAAGGAGCTCAATGCGGGACTCAATCCAAGGACTCCAGGATCATGACCTGAGCTGTCACTCAATCAACTGAGCCACCCAGGCACCTGAGTCTTTTATTCTAAATAATTCTAGCTAAAGATTTGCCAATTTTGTTGATTTTTTTTTTCAAAGAACCAAATTTTGTTTTTGTTAATTCTATTGGTTTTCTATTCTTTCATTTGTTTCTGCTATAATCTTTACTACTTCCTTTCTTCTGATAGTTTTGGACATAGTCTCCTTTTTTAGTTCTTTAAGGTGTAATGTTAGGTAACTGATTTGATCTTTCTTAATTTTAATGTAGGCATTCACAGCTATACATTTCCCTCTAAGCAGTGCCTTCACCGTATCCCACATATTTTGCTATGCTGTATTAATTTTGTTTACTTTAAAGTATTTTATACTTTCCCTTATGATCATTTCTTTGAACTCTTGGAAGTTTAAGACTGTGTTGTTTAATTCCCACACATTTTTAACTTTTCCAGTTTCTATATTTTCATTCCATTGTGCCTGGAGAAGATACTTTGTTTGCTTTCAATCTTTTAAAATTTATTTAGACCTGATTTGTGGTCTAACATATGGTGTATCTTGGAAATATACCATGTGAACTTGAGAAAGATGTATATTCTACTGTTGTTGGATGGAGTCTTCGATAGATATACATTAGTACTCTTGGTGTATAATGTTAAAACTCATATACCCTTGCTGATAGTCTGTTTAGATTTTCTATTATTTTATGAATTCTTATTGGAGAATGTTTCTCCATTCAGTTGTCAGTTTTGCTACATATATTTTGGGAGTCTGTAATTAGGTGTGTGCATGTCAATAATTATTATATCTTTTGGTGGATTAACAGGTTTATAAATATGTAATGTCCTTCTTTATCTCTTATAACAATTTTTGACTTAAAGTCGATTTCATCTATTTTATCTGATGTTAGTATAGTCATTCCAGCTTTCTGTAGATTATTATTTGCTTGAAATGTCTTCTTCCATCCTCTCATTGTCAATCTATTTGTGTCTTTGGATCTAAAGTGCATCTTTTTAAAAAATAAATAAATAAATAAAGTTGGTCTTTTATGGAGAGCATAGAGTTGGATCATGTTTTCTAATCTCTTGTTTGAATCTCTCCCTTTTAAATGGAGAGTTTAATCCATTTGTATTTAAAGCAATTGCCAATAAGGAAGAATTTACTTCTGCCATTTTGGTCTTTGTTTTCTATATGTCTATGTCCTTTTTTTGTTCTTCAATTCCTCTATTACTGTGTAATATCTTTTACTAAATCAATATTTTCTTATGTATTATTTTAATTAACTTGTTACTTTTTTCCCTATATTTTGAGTTCTTTATTTAGTGGTTACCTGAGGGGTTACAAATAACATCTTAAATGTGTAACAACCTAGAACATATTAATACCAACTTACCTTCAATAGTATACAAATTTGTGCTCTTATGTATCCATTTGCCACCGTCACTATGCTGTTATTCACAGATTGCATCTTTATACATTGTATACCCAAGAACTTAGATTTATAATTATTGGTTCATGTAAATTTATCTTTTAAATCAAACAGTAAAAGAGGATTGACCAAAAAAAATGTAACAGGACCCAAGTCCATCTGTCTGATGCACAGCAAAGCCAATCACTGAGACATCAGGTATTCAGCAAGGAAAGGGTTTACTTGAGAGCGGGCCAAAGGAAGAAATGGGATGCAAGCCTCAAATCTGCCTCCCTGAAGGGGGGTAGAGAGAACAAGTTTTTTATAATCTTAGGCTTTGAGATTACATACATATTGATGAAAAGAGTAAGAAAACTTATGACTATTCGTGAGGAAATTTGTAGCAGGCACACTGAGCAAACATATATGTAAGGTACATCACATCTTCATTTTCTGGTAGACTTGACAACAGAAGGAGGCAAAATTCAGCCCCTGATATCAGGAGGTTATTTTAGGAGAAGAATGGTCTATGGGCAGGCTCTGAGAGTAGTTATAAACTGGATGGGGTGCTGGCCTGTTATCTTGCGTAAGGAATGCAAGGCTTTGCTTGTTCATAGCCTAGAACAATATCAGTTGACCTGGACTCCAGGCTTTTGCAGAGACAGCTTTTGGATTTGTTAGTGAGTTCTGAAAAGATACAGTAGCTGATTAGGGCAAAACAGTTCTCTGAAAAACAAGCTTTAAATTTTCTGCTGGTTTGAACCTCATTAACTCATGGTATCAAAAACCATTTATCTTTTTATTTTATTTTATTTATTTATTTGACAGAGATCACAAGTAGGCAGAGAGGCAGGCAGAGAGGGAGGTGGGGAAGCAGGCTTCCCACTGAGCAGAGAGCCTGATGTGCAATGTGCAGCTCAATCCCAGGACCCTGAGATCATGACCTGAACTAAAGGCAGAGGCTTAACCCACTGAACCACCCAGGTGCCCCAAAATCAGTTTATCTTTTAAAAAGTGTAGTTACCAAAATAGTTACCTTTCCTGGTTTTCTTTATTTCTTTATGTAGGATCAAGTTATTGTGAAGTGTCCTCTCATTTTAGGCTGAAGGACTGCTTTTAGTATTTGTTGTAGGCAGGCCTGGTAATGACACACTCGTGTGTGTGTGTGTGTGTGTGTTTGTGTATGTGTTAACCTTGCAGGGTCTTGATTTCTCCTTCATTTTTAAAAGATAGTTTTGCCAGTTATATCATTTGTGGTATACAGTGGTTTTCTTTTCTTTTTTTTACAATGGTTTTTTTAGGCACATATGTAGTCTCACTTCCTTCTGGGAAAGCATAGGGCCTTTTAGGTCTTCCCTGAATACGTGCACAGCTCTGAGCATGTGGCCCTCTAGATTCCCAGGAATATCTTTGATGTTTTCGAAGCCTTTGGGAACATCTCATTCCCTACCCTTTCCTCCCAAAGCATATTGCTACTATATTGATTGCCACAAATATTATCTATTACCTCAGGCAGAAACAACCTAAGATGTTAGCCTATAAACGTATACAACAAATACGTTCTGGGAAGTAGCTTTAAAAGCAGTAGGCCATTACATTAACTTCATTTTTTTTCTTATGAGAGAAGACTACCACAAAGTTTGAGATTATATTCACTAATGATAAACCTAAAATAAAGATTGTTCACTTTCAAGGGAAAAAAAAAAAAAAGCAACAAGCCAATTCCCAGGCAGGTGAAATAAAGACAAGCCTTTTGAGCAGATCTTCCAAGGAATCACCAGACAGGTCAGAACAAATAATTAAATATAATTTAATTATTCTGCTCCTTCCTGTATGAGGTACCAAAACCTGGAAAGTGCTCTATTATTTTCATGGCTACTACTGGTATAGAGAGCAGAAGAAGGAACCAGATTAAGTTAAAATGTCACAAATTTCATTATTCTTACCAACAATTAGCATTTTTGTCTAGTTTTATTGAAGAATGATTTAAAACTTGTATATATTTAAGGTATATGATGTGATGTATTATTATGTAGATACCTTGTGAAATAATTACTATGATCGAGTGAATTAACAAATCCATCATCTCACATAGTTACTTATTTGTGGCAAGAACACTTGAGATTTATTATCTTAGTGAATTTCAAGTATACAGTACGTTATTATTAACTAGAGTCACTATGTTATACATTAGGTCTCCAGAACTTATTCATGTTATAAATGAAAGTTTGTACCCTTTGATTAATGTCTCCTCTTTCCCCCCAACCCTCTAGCGCCTAGCAGGCACCATTCTATTCTGCTTCTAGAAGTTCAATTTTTTTTTAATATTCAAAATATGAGTTAGGTCATATAGTATTTTTCTTTCCATATCTCTCTTATTCCACATAGCCTATCTCCCAAGTTCATCCATATTGTCACAAATGGCAGAATTTCCTTCCTTTTTAAGGCTGAATAATATTTCACTGTATATGCACACTGTGGCTCTATCCATTCATCTGTTGTTGAACTCTTAGGTTGTTTCCATATCTTGAGTACAGTGAATGATACTGCTATGAACATGGCATTGAAGATTTCTCTTTGAGATACTGATTTCATTTCCTTTGGATATATACCCAAAAGTGTGAAGGGTAGATCATATGGTGGTTCTATTTTTAATTTGGGGGGGAATCTCCGTACTGTTTTCCATAATGGCTGGAACAATTTACATCTCACCAAATGTGTACAAGGTTTCCCTTTTCTCTAGATCCTTGGCAAAACTTGTTATCTCTCTCTGTCTGTCTTTCTCTATAATGGCCTTCCTAACAGTTATGAGGCGATACCCATTGTCATTTTGATTTGCATTTCCCTATTGATTAGTGATGTTGAGTATATTTTCAAGTACTTGTTAGTCATTTGTATGTCTCCTTTAGAAAAATGTCTGTTCACGTCTTTTTCCCTTTTAAAATTTAAAAATTAAAAATTTAAATTTAAGTTTTTAAATTTAAATTTAAGTTTTTAAATTCAAATTTAAAAACTTAAAATTAAATAAACTTAATTTTAAGTTTAAGTTTTAAACTTATAAATTTAAAAACTTAAAATTTGTGTTGGTTTTATCATTGATTATTAAATTCCTTATATGTTTTGGATATTAACTGATTGTTGGTTTTATGGTGTACAAATATTTTCCCCCATTCCATAGGCTACCTTTCCATTTTGATGATTATTTCTTTTGTTTTGTATAAACATATTAGTATAATGTAGTTCTACTTTATTTTAGCTTCTCTTGCCTGTGCTTTTATTGCCATATCTAAAAAATCATTGCCATGACCAATGACAAGAAGGTTTTTCCTTATTTTCTTCCAGGGGTTTTATAATTTTAGGTCTTACATTTAAGTATTTAATCCA
Source organism: Lontra canadensis (assembly GCF_010015895.1). Taxonomy (NCBI): domain Eukaryota; kingdom Metazoa; phylum Chordata; class Mammalia; order Carnivora; family Mustelidae; genus Lontra; species Lontra canadensis. The sequence goes on from NW_022631172.1 coordinate 1,312,077, forward strand.
TTTTTAGTTTATTTTTGTGTATGGTGTAAGATATAGATCCAATCTCATTGTTTGGTATGTGGACATAGTTTTCCCAACACTATTTTTTGAAGAGACTATCCTTTTTTCACTGTTTATTCTTGGTGACTTTGTCAAAAATCATTTGAATATATTTGCATGGATTGATTTCTGGGCTCTCTCTTCTGTTCCACTGATCTCTGTGCTTGTTATTATGATGCCAGTACCATACTCTTTTGATGTTATAGTTTTACAGGGCAGTTGGAAATCAGGAAGTATGATGCCTCCAGCTTTGTTCTTGTTCGAAGTTGCTCTGGCTATTTTGGGTCTTTCGTATTTGCATATGAATTTTAAGATTGATTCTTTTACTTTTATGAAAATGTCATTGGAATTTTGATAGAAATTGTATTAAATTAGTCAATTGTTTGGGAAAGTATGGACATTTTAACAGAGTTTACTGACTGGTTTTGGAGAAGGTAATCTTCATATACGGACTTGAGGGGCCGCTTGATGGTATGTGCTGGTTCTTGCTCTAGGAAGGGGCACAACATCACAGTTTTCACACAGCTCCATCAGCTGATGTCAGCATCATGAAAATTGCATGGGTTCTCTACTACCAAGGCTGTGGGTGTCCCCAGAGACAGTTTGGGCTGTTGAAATGTTCAATAGCAAAAGCTGCTAGGGTCCTATTCTTTTTTCCCTATAGGGGATGTTGTGGCTGAGGGCATCTCTCTTGGCACCCCTCACCAGTTTGTGGTTCACTTTTGGTGGCAGTGGCACCAGTGTCTGATGTACAGGCACCTTTGGAGGGGCCACAGAATTTCAGGATCTAGAGCATGGGCACATTTGGAGAGATTGTGGCTCTGGAGTTCAGAGTAACAGTGCTGTCAGTGTCTGGGATTCATCCCCTCATTGTAGCCTTGCTAATGGTGTACAAGACACAGAAACTCATTGAGTGGATGTAGGACGGTGTCCAGAATGCAAGTGTTCATGGAGCAGCAGTGGCTCCAAAGTTGGGATATGGGAGATACCACTGCAGCAGTAACTCAGGCATCCTAGGTTCAGAGGCTTGTGGAGTGGCCATGGAGTCAGGGTCTGGAGAATAGGCATGGAAGTCACCACAGCTCTGGGGTGTAGTATATAGGCATGTTTGCTGTAGCACAGTGGCTTCAGTGTCAAGACATGGACACTAACAGTGTAGTTTTGGAGCCAGGGTACACATACACATACACATATATTATTAAAGGTCTATTCAAATTTTCTATTTCATATGTACTCAGTTTTGGTAGTTTGTATCTTTATAGGAATTTGTCTACTTCACTTATATTATCTTTTTTTGTACAAAAGTGTTTTTAGTATTCACTTATATATTTTATGTATATCATATATATTTTTATATATTTACATAAATATAAATATATAATACTCTATATATTGGTATTTATTTACATATACATATATATATATATACACATATATGTATACATACACACACACACTACAATTAAGGGAAAACCCTGGAATAAGTTGGGATTTTCTCTCTCTCCATATGTATGTGTATGTGTGTGTGTATATAATCTTCTTGATCATATATTATCTAGTATATATATGGAATGGATATATGTGTGTGTTCACTCTATCCCACACTTCAGTGTTTTCCTTTACAATTCCTAAAATGTACTATAATGCATCATGCCTTTATGCTTTTGCTCTTGCTATTCCATCTATTTGTGACTTCTTTCTGCCTGGGTAATGTCTGATCATCTCTAAAGATGTGGCATGAATATCATCTCATCTTAAAAAGCCTCCTTTTACACATTTAGGCAGGTTTATTAACAATCCCCTCTGCTCCCATAGTGTACCTATCCTTGCACGTATATCTTGTATTGAAATAACCTGTATCATATGACTATGTTTCCCAATTGACTAGGACTTACTTTAAAACAAGAAGTAATTTTTCTTTTAATTCCAGTAGCTTGAAGAGTGGTTAGTACATAGTTTGCAATCAGTAACTACTGAATTGGACTGAACTTTAGCTAAATCAATGTGAAGGATGCACAGATGCTAACAAATCCAGAAATCATAAAAATCATTTTCTATTGTGAATAATGTTTGCCTGATTATGTGCAAATAATAATAATGAAACCATCAACAGTAACAATAGCTTCCTTTTATTGAGTTGCTAAAGTAAGCCAGGTGTGGAATATATGCTTTATGCATGCTCTCATTTCATCTGCACAACAATTACGAGAAATGCCAGCATTTTTATCTTTTCAATTTGGAATCAAGGACATCCGAATGTGAGATTTAAGCAGCGTGCATTTTATATTTACTAATATGACTTTCATTTATTTTTTCCCTCATTTCTATTCATATTATGCTTTGGATAGACTCTCCAAGCATATGTCCTTCCAAATGCCTTCATAAATCTTCTATAGTTGCTGTCCTTTACAAGTTTAATGAGGTAGGGAGATTTTTCCCTTTAATTAGTAAAGAGAAAATGGGAAAGTTGTTTATATTTACATGTTTCAGAATTCTTTAGAGCTAACTGGTAGAAGATGTAGTTTCCCTCATTTTAAAATGCGCAATATTCTTGCTATAAATTCTGATCTGTTTTAGAGGAGAAAAAAACATTTCACTAATAAATAGAAGATATTCTAAGTTCAGTTCTTTACTTATTTATTAATTGTCTTAGGAATTTTCTTGACCTCCCTTTGCTCAGCTTGGTAATGAAGTTATTGAACTAAATGATCTGAGGTCCCTTTGAGTTCTAATATTTTGTAACTATCTAACATGCAATGGGCATGTTTGTTGAATAAATGAATGTATGGCTTTATCACAGAGTACCTCAATTGTTTACCTTCTTAAAGATCTTATGAATTGACCTTCTCTTCCTTTTTCTACTACCATTTATGAACTCAGGCTTGAACAATTGCACTGGTCTCTGAAATAGTGTCTACCTCTTATCTCATGGTCTTCCCATTTTTTTTGTACACATCAGTGTAAGAATACCACTCTCATGATAAAAATTCCTCTGAAGAAACCTATATGATTCAGGAAAAATTCCATACTAAGCATGGACTAAGACCTTCTACATTCTTTCTACATTTGTATCTCTCTCCATGCTTCTCATGTATCCCAAATTCCATCAATAGAGAATTGTTTATCATTCCATGAAAATATCATAAATTTTAGAGCCCAAAACTTTGTACACATTAATTTTAATTTTTGTAATGTGATTTCCATATTCTCTCTCCCTTCCTCCCGCTGTCCCACAACAATCTACTATGGCCCTAAGTATGATGGCAAACAAGAAATATGTGGTTGCTAGAAGGCCATCCCTCTTAGTCAAGTAGGTAATTCCCGGAAAAGAAGGGCTGGGTAAATAACCCAATTATACTCAAGATTTCAAAATACAGTGATCATTATAATGATACGAAAAATTACTTTAAAAATACTATTCCAAGTCTTTAACTTTTAGTTCCCCCCCCCCAGAGGGGATAAATAATACCTTCTGTGCTGTCCAAGTTCTGAGCCGGTTAAGAGGCAAGACAAAAATCCACAGATAAAGACCAAAATATCACCTTTATTGGGACACCTGGGTGGCTCAGTTGGTTAAGTGTCTGCCTTAGGCTCAGGTCATGATCCCAGGGTCTTGCGATGAGCCTTGTCTTGGGCTCCCTGCTAAGCGGAGAGCCTGCTTCTCCCTCTCCCTCTGCCTGTCGCTCCCCCTGTTTGTGCTCTCTCTCTCTCCTTCTCTCTCTCTCTCTCTGACAAATAGATAAAACTATAAAATATCACCTTTGTTATTTAAAAAGTTATTATTAGATAATGTAGCTTATATCTGAAAAGAAGCAGCCTTAATACTGAATTCCAGAAGTAGGCAGAATTTTTTCCCCACTCAGTCATAGCAGTAGGCAGGGAAGATTTCCCTACAGGAAGGGGACAGCCCCTTTCAGATTTACAATATAAGAAGAGCAGATGAGATTAAGTGCTCCCTGTAGACAGTTCATTCCCCAGAGAGACTGGATAAGAAGGGACAGGGCTATCCATGTTCAGTTCCCCTGCCTGACTCACTCATTAGTAACTAAGTAAGAGGTACAGAAAGAGTGAGTGGGTTACACTATGATACATCCCTTTACAGGGAAAACAGAATCAGGAGTGGAAACAAGTGCATTTATTTTTCGCAAAACCACCAGAAACTTACTAAATCACTGGGAATTTCCAGAAAACTATTTTTATAGCCTTAGAAACATACAGTGTTTCTGATATACAAGCAGGTATGAGAAACACTATACTGCCTCATGGAAATAAAGATGTATTGTATCCTAAGAGAACTTGGGAAACAACTGGAGAGTCTCAAGGGAGTAGCAAGAAAAAATTATATTTTGTAAAGGATGAATGTATGTTTGTATGAAAAAACACAAACCTTTACAGTAGCATTGATTTAGTGCAAATGATTTATTGCAGTTCTTAAACATTTTCATATCTTGGCACACAAAATAATAACTAGTATAAAGTATGGTGTAAATAGGAGAGGCTACTTGTGATCACACCTAAGCCTACATGAGTCACTTTAAATACTAAATAGACTGTATCATGCTACTTATAACTTAACCTATTCACAAAGCAGCACAGTATGATGCCAAGTACTGATAAACTGGGGTCAAAATGTAAATACTTATAGCACAACTGTCCCTGGCAGACAATGTTTAGCTTACTTTATGGGATTATGTCATTAATTCATTATATTTCAGCATTATCCTTATATACACAAGACCATACACTCATGAAGATTATAGTTTAGTGATAAAGACTTATCACTAAAAAATAAGAATTGTTTTAATTGCCAAAAAGAAAAAGTAAAGTGTATGAATATGGCATGATAGAGGGCCTCATTTATATGAATCTACGTTAGTTAAGCAAAAATATGGGGAGACTATGCTAAGCTCCAGTGAATGGCATTTGTGAATACAAAAGAAGAAAGAACTTGAGCAGTTTGAAGTTTTTTAGTTTAAAAAAATCCCTATGTGACTGAATTGTACCGAACCTTTTGAAAATGAGAAGAGTGACATGAGTGTATGCGAAGAAGATAAGAACCATACCAGCAAAGTATTATAGGCAAAGCTAAGAATTGTAGATTTTGTCCAAAGCCCAATAGGAAGCCATTAGAAGATGTTAAGGTGAGCAGTAAGGTATGATTTGCATTCATTGAACACTATCTCTCTCTCTTTAAGATTTTATTTATTTATTTGACAGAGAGAGAGAGATCACAAGTAGAGAGGCAGCAGAGAGAAAGGGGGAAACAGACCCCCCGCCGAGCAGAGAGCCCGATGTGGGGCTCGATCCCAGGTCCCTGAGATCATGACCTGAGTGGAGGGCAGAGGCTTAACCCACTGAGCCATCCAGGCACCCTGTGAAGGTTATCTCTTTAGGGGATTTGATTAAGTGGGACAAGAATGGTAGTGGGAAATTCATTTGAGAGGCAGCTATTGTCCAGGTGAGTGATTGTGGTGATAGGACTGCAATATAAGAGGAGAGGGTAACTAGAGAGATAGTAAGATTGAATATTATTCTATGCGTAGAACTTATAGGACTTTATAGGGCTTTGTTTGCACTTGGGATGAGGCAGTCGCATGGCTTAGAGAAAACATAACAATAAACATAATTAGTGTTTGTAGAGTTCCTTTGATGGCAAGAAATATGGAAGCTAACAGATTCTTCCATAATGTATGTGGTAACATGGAATTCTCTCAGACTGAGGTTTGATTTATCAAGTCTTTTAAAGTTCTTCATTGATACATGTAACTATAAATAATACTATGCAAGTAAAGTGAGAATTATATTAAGGTGTAGGAATCTTCCTTCACTATCCTTCATTGGACCTTCTCTTACTTTATGGTTGTGCAAATAATTATAGTAAAATAATTTTGTAAATGTTTATTATGGGCTTGGATGGTACAAAGATTAAATCTAGGGAGAATGTTACAGAAGGCTGGTCTGAGACTAATTGCAGCTTGGATGCAGGGATTAGGGAGGATTCAGAAGAACTCAGTTTGGGTAATGTTAGGTTTGAAAATGCCCATGAGACCTCCAAGAACAGATATCAACCAGGAAATTAAATATGCCAAGTCTCTACCTGACAAGAACTTAGACATAAATTATGGAGTTATCAACATTAGATGGCATGAGATTACTAAGGGAAAGTGTAGAAAAAGAGAAGATAAGAGTCCAATGCAATGTTTTAAAGAAATTGAAACATTTAATGGTGAGAAAGACAAAGTCAGGTCAGTAGGCTAAAAATAAAGAAAAACAGACACTATATTGTCACTAAAACAATGAAAGAATATCAGGAGGTTCTAGAACTGAGTGGTCATCTATGTGATGTATCAGGTAACATTAAAAATAATTATCCTACTGGATTTGGCAAAACAGAGATAATTGGAAATAAAAGTTTCAGAGGATTAGTGGAAGACCATAACCAGAATGAAATGGGTTTAAAAATGAATAGCAGGTGAGGAAGTTAGAACATCATGTATGAACATTTTTATTTTTTGAAAAATCAGTACTCTAATCAGAAGGAAGGAGAAAGGATCAGAGATTCAGGAAATGGAGATCTCAAGAGATACTGGGAAGTGTTGAAGTTAATGAAGTTAATCCAGAAAAGAGATATGGAGAATGGAAGATAAAGGAGAGACAGTGGAGCAAAGTCCTTAATGGGTAAAGAGAGATGGGATGCTGGTACCTGGGTGGGTCAGTTGGTTAAGCAGCTGCCTTCCACTCAGGTCATGATCCTGGAGTCCTGGGATCAAGCCCCGCATGGGGCTCCTTGCTCAGTGTGGGGCTTCTTGCTCAGCCTGGAGTTTGATTCTCCCTCTGCCCCTTCCCCTGTTCATGCTTTCATTCTCTTTCCCTCTCTCTCTCCCTCTCTCTCTCTCCCCTTCTCTGTCTCTTAAATAAAATATTTTTTTTAAAAAGAGAGAGATGGTATGCAGACAACTTGTGGAGGAATTGCAGTGTTGGGGGGGCATGCACATATGTACATGTCAGTCCGGATTCAACAACAGAAATATAACTTGTAGGATATGGAGATAAATAGAACACCCCCCCCACACACACACAGACAAGGAATTGGCTTATGTGACTGTGGGCAATGGTCTCAACCCAGGTACAATTTCTTCACTCTCCAGGAAGCCTCAGCCCTGCTTTTGAGGCCTTAACAAATTATCTACTCAGGCCCACCCAAACCAGAATAATATCCCTTAAAGCCAATTGTTTAGAAACTTTAATTATATCTGCAAAATCCCTTCCCAGCCATGCCTAGATTAGTGTTTGTTTGAATAGCTGGCGACTGTGGCTTAGCCAAATTCACCCATCAGAAAGATCATCACAGGCACCTGCAAAATAATTTCTTTTCAAAATATTCCTTAAAAAAATAGCCCTTAACTATTCGAGTAATCTACGATTCCACTGGTCATGTCATCTATTGTCTCATGAGACTATTGGAAATTGACATTTCAGCCCACAGACTGAGCAATTAAAAGATCTCATCAAGGTTTCTGGAGAGTTCTCTGGCTAAACATCTGAACTTATTGTTTAGGTAATTTTTTTTTATTAAACATTGTACAGGTGATGATTTGATATACACATATACTGTGAAATGATTACCATACTGTTATCACAACCATCACCTCAGATAGTTACATTGTGTCTGTGTGTGTGTGTGTGTGAGTGTGTGTGTGTGTGTGAGAGAGAGAGAGAGACAGAGAGAGAGATGAGAACTTTTAAGATTTATTCTCTTAGCTACTTTCAAGTATACAATACAGTATTGTTTTTTGTTATTTTTTTAAAGTTTTTATTTAAGTTCAAGTTAGCATACAACGAGCGTAATGTTAGTTTCAGGTGTACAATTTACTGATTCAATATTTCCACACAACACCTGGTGTTCATCACAGCAAGTACACTCCTTAATCTCCCTCACCCATTTTAACAATTCCCCACCCACCTCCCCTCTGGTCACAGTTTTTTCTCTAGTTAAGGGAGTCTCATTCTTGGTTTCTCTCTCTTTCTCCTTTATTTGTTTGTTTTCTTGAATTCCACATATGAGTGAAATCATATGGTATTTGTCTTTCTCTCAGAATACAGTATTGTTACCATGATCACCTTACTGTACATGACCTCTCCAGAACGTATTCATTTTATAACTGGAACTTTGTACCTTGACTACCTTTACCCATTTCTCAAAACCCACAATCCTTAGCAACCACCAATCTACTCTCTATTTCTGAGTTCGGTATTTTTTAGTTTGCACATATAAGTGAGATCATACCATCTTCTTTTGATTTATTTCATTTAGCGTGAGACCTGAAGCTTCACCCATGTTGTCACAATGACAGGGTTTCCTTCTTTTTTAATGGCTGAATAATATTCCATTTTATATGTATATGTATGATATCTTCTTTATCCATTCATCTGCCAACAAACACTTAGATTGTTTCCATGTTTTGGCTATTGTGGATAATGCTGCAATGAACATGGGAGTGTAGATATCTCTTTTATTTATTTATTTTTAAGATTTTTTTAAAAATTTATTTGACAGAGAGAGAGAGATCGCAAGTAAGCGGAGAGGCAGGCAGAGGGAGAGGGGGAAGCAAGCTCCCTACTGAGCAGAGAGTCCAATGTGGGGGGTTCGATCCCAGGACCCTGAGATCATGACCTGAGCCAAAGGCAGAGGCTTAACCCACTGAGCCACCCAGGCGCCCCTAGATATCTCTTTTAGATAGTGATTTTATCTCCTTCAGATATACACTCAGAAGTGGGATTTCTGGATCATATGGTAATTCTGTTTGAATTTGTTGAAAAACTTCCATACTGTTTTCTAAAGTGGCTGCAGCAATTTACATGCCCACCACAGTGCACAAGGGTTTCCTCTCCTCTACATCCTGACTAGCACTTGTCTTTTTGAGAATAGTCATCCTGACAGGCATGAAACAATAGCTTATTGTGGTTTTAATTTACATTTCCCTGATTATTAGTGATGTTGAGCACCTGTTCACTTACATGTTGGCCATTTTTATGTCTTTTCTGGAAAAATGGCTATCTAAGTCCTTTGCCCAATTTTTAAAAGATTATTTACTTATCCTTTGCCCAATTTTTATTGGATTTTAATTATTTTTGCTGTTGAGTTACAGGAGTTCCTTATATTTTGGATATTAACCCCTTATCACATAGGTGGTTTACAAATATTCCATTATGTAGGTTGCCTCTTTCTTCATTCTGTTGATTGTTTCTTTAGCTGTGCAGAAGATTTTTAATTTGATATAGTCCTACTTGTTTTTTGCCTGTTGCCCATGCTTTTGGTATTATATTTAAAAAATTGTTGCCAAGAAACATTTTCCCAATACTTTTTCTAAGACTTTTATTTTTTCAGGTCTTACATTTAAGCCTTTAATCTATTGTGAGTTAATTTTTGTGAGTAGTATAAGGTAGAGATCAAGTTTCATTATTTTGCCTATAGATACAGAGTTTGTACATCAGAATTTATTGAAGGCACTATCTTTCCCCCACTGAGTTTCTTGGAATCCTAGTCAAAGAATAATTGAACATATATGTGTAGCCTTATTTCTGTGCTGTCGGTTCTGTTCTATTAGTCTATGTGGGTTTTTTTTTTTTTAATGCTAGTACCATACTGTTTTACTATAGGTTTGTAGTATAGTTTGAAATCAGGAAGTATGATGCCTCCAGCTTTGTTTTTCTTTCTCAGGATTGCTTCGGCTATTCAGGGTCCTTTGTGGTTCCATACAAATTTTAGGCTGAATTTTTGTATTCCAGGAAAAAATGTCATTGGAATTTTGGTAGGGATCGCATTGGAACTATGAAGACTGCAATAATTATATCCAGCTTCTAAAGTAGTTCACATCCATAACCTCATTTTTATTTCACTGGATTCACGCACAACCCTAAGGGCATTCCTTACCTTTGTGTTATAGAGCATCAGAAAATTGAAATGACTTGTTCAAACTCACAATACTTTGAACTTAAACTCAACTTTGATTCTCCAGTGAATTGTCTTCCACTGTATAAGTTTTAGGCTATGCTTTGTAAAGCTCTAGAGATTCTGTGAAGCCATCTCAGTGGCCACCTTGAGGAGGGGATATGTGAGAGATTGAGGAGTTTTTCTCTTTTATTATGCATATTGGGCTTTTCCATTGGTCTGTGCAGATCCCCTTCAAGTAATGGAAATTGCATTCTTGTGAAAACTTCCTCATACTCTAGAGTCATGACAGAGGCTGCCATGTTAGTAGCATATAATTATATCCTTGGCCAGCTTATACTACCAAGAGTGGGTATCACATTTGACCAAACAATGTTTCTTCATTTGTTCTCCATGCAACTCAACACAATTCATCCAGAGGTGCAGTCGTTTTATCTGAGGTGTGCCAATCAGAGGTCTGCATCAGATAATTTAGATTTAAAATTGAGACAGTCAAGTTTATCCTTTTTTATGCCATGGGACTATATACCATGTAGCCTCAGAAGCAAAGGGAAGTCATCCCCATGGCAGAGAATGAAATGGTGAGACTCAAGCAGGGAAAAGAGACTGAACATTTTGATAGCGTTAATAGCCTGGGTTACAGCTGTGCCTAGGGTCTGGCCACTTTATCGTTCTTGGCTTCTATGAGACAAACCCAAGGTGTCCTTACAAGTTATTTATTTTTTCCCTTGAGCATCTTCATGGCAAGTTTCTGACACAACTAGACTTCCTAATCATATTTTCTCTAGGATAAATATATATGTGTACACACACACACACACACACACACACACACACACTCTTACACACAGGTTTACCCCACTATCTGAAAGTGGAATGTTCCTATGAAACTTTTTATAAGCAGAAATGGTATAAAACAAAAAAGCAATTACCATTAATTTATATGAAAAAATGTTTGGATATTCTCAGACTCCCTCCCCCCAAAACCCCGTACTGTTTTCTGATACCTCCGGACACATCTTGCTAACAGATGCACAAGATAAATCAAGATAAAGCACAGATGCTCACAGACACAGTTTAGAGCTCTGGCACCTTGATCCTGAGATGCTGTGTATAGTTCCTGGGGGAAGGAGTTTGGCGATACTAATATAAGCCTTTCATTAAAGAGAAGTGACATAAGCCAAACTTTTGAAAAGTGAGGGATATATGTATTTTTAAATATTTAAAAATCTCTGAACTTCTTAGAACTTGTATAAAATAACTCAATGTTTCTAAAACTTGCAGCTGGAAAACCATTCAGATTTCTAGGCTTCAAACTCTAAAGGTGGAACATAGGAAAATAAGTTTTAAATGAGTACATAATTCAGTGATGATCAATGACTACACTTTGAGGAACACTGTAATTCATTCTTGAATTATATGTGACTCATTCAATATTTTAAAAAGCATTTTAAATAGCATATTAATTTAATAATATTGACTTATTTGATTGTCACAATAAAATAAGTCAGCATTTGATTGTCACAATAAAATAAGTCAGCATTTCTTAAAGTATAGTTTATAGAACATTAGTTGCCTCTAGTGTTCCACAAAATTATAGTAAGAAAAAAAGAAAGTCCCCATGGCCAGATACATTTGGGAAAGGCTGTATACTTAAATTTTTTTTTAATATTTTTAAGTGTTCAGTGGTTCATTAGTTGTGTATAACACCCAGTGCTCATCACATCACATGCCCTCCTTAATGACCATCCCTCAGTTACCCCATCCCCCCACCCACCTCCCTTTCCACAACCCTCAGTTTGTTTTCCCAGAGTCAAGAGTCTCTCACAGTTTGTCTCCCTCTGATTTCTTCCCATTCTGTTTTCCCTCCCTTCCCCTATGATCCTCTGTGCTATTGCTTGTGTTCCACATATGAGTGAAACCATGATAATTGTCTTTCTCTGCTTGACTTCACTTAGCATAATCCCCTCCAGTTCCATCCATGTTAATGCAAATGGTGGGTATTCATCCTTTCTGATGGCTGAGTAATAGTCCATTGTATCTATGAACCACATCTTCTTTATTCATTCATCTGTTGAAGGACATCTTGGCTCCTCCCACAGTTTAGCTATTTGTGGGCATTGCTGCTATGAACATTCTTTCATGTATATTCACAATGCATAACTATGTTTTAAGAGTACAAGAAATCCTAAGGCAAATCCTCCTATTTTACTGTGTTTAATTTAGCTTCTCTTAAAATTATTCAATCACTGAGCACACTTCAGAAAATTCTGGAAGAATATTTATACAAAGAAGTTAAATAAAAAAAGTAATTTTTAACCATTATTCTTTGTGCCTGTGCATGTGGTGGCTGAGAATATCATACCTCATGGTCACTAGGAGCCCATTTCAAGAAATTTATAGTTTATAATCTTGTACCAAGAAGCAACGAATTCCTGGTTCAGCCCTGGAAATAGAACAGATTTGAGAGCATACAAGCTGACTTAAGATGTATATAGGGATTTAACACTGAGACCATATTTTCATGACTCAAATTTCTATAATATTTGCACTTAAACATTGCCAAAATTGGGATTTGACATATATTCAATGGGTATGTCATTGATAGTCATTTTTTTTTTTTTTTGCAATTCAACATGCAACTCAACACAATTCATCCAGAGGTGCTTCAGTTTTTCCCTGAAATAGAGTACTTATACCCGAGATCTTTGTATCCTATTCTGTTTTCTGGGGGGCAGAGTGGGGGAGACCCAAGCTAAGAAATAGTTAAAACAGAAGATATGACAAAATAGATTTTAAAAATTCAGAGGATGTATATATAGGTAGCCATCTTTTTAAACTGTTATCTATATAATTTTGTTTAAATATTTCACACATCTCACAAAAAAAAACCAAAAATGTATAAATACTGCATAATTTTCAGCCTAAAAATAGAGGTTCTGGAGTCAGACTGCCTAGGTTTAAATCAGATCTGCCACCTAATAGCTGTATAACCCTGGGTAATTTTATTAACCTTTTGACTCTGTCACATATAAAAATGGAGATAATAATAGATAATAAAACTTAGATAGCATTTACTATGTGTCAGGCACTATTATAAGATTTTTATATATGTTGTAACTAATTTGACTTTGAAAATTGTACCAGGTAGGTTCAATTATCAGCATAGTGGTTAATTTAAAATGAAAGACACTGGAGTTAAGAGAGTTTAAGGAACATAACTAGTAAGTAGTCCAGAAAAAAATACTTAACCCATTCTAGCTCTATTCTGGTGTTCTTAACCACCACAATATGCTGTCTCTCTAAGAATATATTCAAAGATTTCATGAATTGATTAAATGAGATAATACTGATAAGGCACTTAGACGTGTTTACACACTATACTCAATACTTTTAGCTGTTATTTTTATTATTATTATTTTGCCAATCATGCTGAAAAGAAACAAGAACTCCACAGCATTTATGTCATGGCTTTCAAAAGTAGCCTGAGCATTGAGGGTTCAGTTGAAAATACTGGAACCAATGCATTCATTGCTGGCTTTAAGCATAAAGTGGTCTTTTTTGGTAGTTTGAATCAGAATATGACAATACATCATTTATTTATTGAATATCTTCGTAAGAATATTCTTGGCCACTTTCTTTAAAATTCACCTCACACAATGCCAGCAAGTATCTTGCATATTTGCCTCCAGAGAATAATCTGAGAGTTAAATGGGGTAAATGTACCTCAAAATACTAAACATCAGTACTGTAAGGATACTTTTCTCAAATTTGCAGTCATGGAACTAGTCACAATATATGCTATAATTTTCCTAATATGTACAATGTTTGAAGTTGTTTTGACAGGAAGAGAAGCATAATAATTTTTCACAATGGGAAACACTGTGGCTTTGATTCCTTTCCTCAAACATTATGATCAGTACATGTCTTTTCAGACAATTCTTTCGCTAATGTGGACAGCTAAAGTAACCATCCATGAAAACTTCCTTTTCACTCAACATCACTTTATGTAATTGACCCTTGAACCACATGGGTTTGAACTGTGCAGGCCCATTTATACATGAACTTTTCTCAATATACATTTTGGAAAATTTGGGGGAGATTTGCAAGTGTTTGAAAAAACTTACAGATGAACCATGTAACCTAGAATTGTCGCCCAAATAAGAGAAAGTTAGGTATTACTGTAAGAATAGTATATAATACGTATACAAAACTGACTGTGTTATTGGTAAGGCTTCTGGTCAACAATGGGCTCTTAGTAATTAAGTTTTGGGGAGTCAAAGTTATATGTGGATTTTCAGCTACATGTGGGCATTAGTACCCCTAACTCCTCAATTGTTCAGGGTCATCTGAACTTTAAATATTTCTTAATAAGGAGTTAGAAAGTAAAATGTTTCAAAAAAAAGTGGTGTCGATAAGTTTACTGTATTTCTTTCTCTGAGCTATGTTGGACATAAGTTTTATTGTTTGTTTTGTGCAAATGTGTGTTTAAATGAACATTCTCCATACTTTTCTCAAGCCTAGAAGCCTTCACTTACCACATGTATTCATCCACATGTACATGTATGCATGTGTGTTTGTGTTGGGGGAGAGTGATATGCAACCTGGGTATTGTAGGGGCCAAGGGTAGTTTACCTCAAGATGGGTCACTTTTGCATTAACATTATCTTGAATTAAAAGCAATCCAAACCCAGCAGATTCAGAAAAAGCTCTTCACCCCCTCCCAACTGCTTGCTTATACTAGGAAGAGACCTATTAACAAAGGTTCCTCTTTATATAAGAAACTTATCTGCATAAGGGGGCAAGCTTTGTTTTCCAAATACCTCCTTCACCTTCCTGCTAATGGACTTTCTTCCCTTGGTAGCCACAGACCCTGCCCCTTCCATTAGCTCCTTAAAGCATCACATTGCCTCACTGTCTTTGGAATTCCCATGTCTTTGTGGATTCCCCATTTGTACTCCATTAAATTTGATTTTTTTTTCCTGTTCATCTGCCTTGTGCCAATTTGGTTCTTAGTCCAGCTAGAAGGACCTTGAAGGGCAGAGAAAATTCTTCCTTCTCAACAGTGTCTGTTAGCTCATATGTTTTAGATTGCTGGCATTTGCAAAGAAGCTGGTATCATGAAGAGCTCACATTGTTTGTTTCAATTATAACTTCTTTGCTTTTCTTGGGTTTTGTTTTATTTTGTTTTTTAATCAGAATCTAATTAGATAGAACAAGGACCATGGGCAGATTGCTTAGCAAATATGCCTTTTAACTTAAGACCATCATTATTATCAAAGATGGTACAATAACACACCATCCATCACTTTGATTTTCTTTAGGGATGCAACAGGAGAAACACAATGACCTTTAGGACCAATGTTTCATAAGTTCCTCTTTGTTACAAATATATGGTCAATGTTTCAGCTGGTCTTTTGATTTTATTTTCATTCTTGTTTTACATGGTTGATATTTAGTCCTTCCAGAATTAAAAACATTTCAAAACAAAAAGGTAAGTGAGTGAATCCAATTTCATTTTTAAAAAGTATTTATGTCAGTTGTTAATTAGAGCTAATGTGTAAAAACAGAGAGCTAAAAGAGAATTTGGATTTCTGATCCAAATGTTCTCAACATGGGTACTCATCAGAATCACTGATAGGACTTAAAATGTACAGATTTTTAAACACCTCTCCAGACCTCCTAAATCAGAATCTGCTGGGAACAAACCTCAGGAATCTGCATTAAAACATAGTTCTCTAGATGGTTTTCTTGCTCACCTTGATAAGGAATCAATGATCTTGCCAAATCCCTTTATTTCACAGATGAGAAGGTTGAGTCTCAGAGCAGTGAATTCCCTGGCCTAATTTATACAGCACATTAATGACAGAGATGAGCTAACATTTATATATCTTAGCGCTGGAACTGTCTCCTGTATTCTACCTATGCTGATGCACTAATTCCTATTTTAACCAAGAGAGCTCTGCTTCCTTTCTAGTGCATGTGTAAGCATTCTGTTAATATTGATTTTATGAACTTGAAATTTTGCACAACTGCTTCAGTGTTTCAGTGACATGGTTGAATGGTGATTGATTTGTAAATAATTTTCTAAAGATTTATTTATTTGTTAGAGAGAACATGAGCAAGGGAAGGGGCAGAGAGAGAGGGAGGAAGAAAATCTGGAACAGACTGCCTGCTGAGTTTGGAGCCCAACATGGGGCTTGGTCCCACAACTCTGAGATCATGACCTGAGCTGAAATCAAGAGTCAGACATGCAACAGACTGAGCCACCTAGGTGCCCCAGATTTGTAAATAATTTTCTAAGACATAAGGTTTTTTTTTTCAGTAGTCCTCACATTTTTGGAGGATGTGAATTATGCTTTTTTCATTTTGCAGAACTAAATTTTCATAATCAGATTATATTATTTATATATTACTACTTATTTAAGTAGCACAAATTATGGTACAAATTTTATTTTTCTTTCTAACAGCTCTATAGATGAAAGATCATTTTAACAAGGGCCTGCTAACCAAAGAAAGAATCTAGTGCCTTATTGGGAGACCTGAACAATGGAAACCAGTATAGTTTATCTGTAGGAGGGGAAAAACAAATCACCCTTGCAATACTCACTGTGTAGAATTTTAATAAACTACTTAGTATGTACAGAAAATATGAAAGATACTGGGGGTATAGAACTTACCTCAATAAGCTCATAATCCTAATGGAAACGGGTACACATATATAAATACAAATAAGATAAAGCATGCCTAACAGTGTCACAAAATGAGGCCTTCATGTTAAGGGGTATACACATATTGGGGTAGAGTGCAAATGGCTGTTAAAAAAAAACAAAATTCAACTGAGTAAATGTTAAAAAATATAATTGGTTTTACTCAATGATTCATGAGTCAGGCAGCATCCCATCTAACAAATAGAAAGGAAAGTCCAAGAGCTGTACAGAGCAAAACCTTTTATAGTCAGAAGTGGGCAGGACAAGGAAGATACTAGCAAAGAGTAGATTGTTGCAGACAAGGTGACCTTCTTTTGGGGGGATGACAGGAGTCTCTCAGGTGGTTTAGCTCACTAGTGCTGACCAGGAAATTCCAGACTGACTGATAAAGAGTACATTCCTGGAAGAAGCTAAAACTGCAATTGGGTTAAGTATTATATCTCTGTTTGGTGATGTAATCTTGGCACAAGCGACTATTTGGGGCCTGTTTTCTCTCTCATTCTCTCTCTCTCTCTCTCTCTCTCTCTCTCTCACAGGGCACAGACTTTCAAAATGAACCAACATGGTTTTATTCTAGAGAGTTGTAGGTGAACAACTTGGGTTCTAATTAATAACAGTTTATTTTATGTCAATGGATTTTGAATCTTGTTTAAGAAAGCTTTTGCTATAAAAAAAGAAAGCTTTTGCTATCAGAGTCTAATATTTCCTTACTGTATTTTCTAGTAAAGTTTCTAAAGATTTGTTTTGAATATTTAAGTCTGTAATCCATCTGGAGTTACTTTTTTAATTTTTTTTAAAGATTTTATTTATTTATTTGACAGAGAGAGATCACAAGTAGGCAGAGAGGCAGGCAGAGAGAGAGGAGGAAGCAGTCTCCCTGCTCCCTGCTGAGCAGAGAGCCAGATGTGGGGCTCAATCCTAGGACCCTGGCATCATGACCTGAGCCGAAGGCAGAGGCTTTAACCCACTGAGCCACCCAGGCACCCCTGGAGTTACTTTTGTAATATATGGTGTGAGACACCTCCAATTTCTGGGGTGCCCATGTGCAAAATCATTTTGTCCAGTTCAATTTTTTGAATATTCCAATGATGTAACAAATCAAATACTGTTAATGTCCTGCCCCCACCACATTAACAATGGTGTCTTTATTCTTGAAACCTGAGAAAACAAGACATTCAAACTAATGGTCATAGTGGTGAAGAGGCTTACAAGAAAATTACTTACCATGGATCTTCTCCTCCTAGAAGCATACTATAAGACAAAAATGATATCTTTGTTTTTAGATACTTCCTTAAATACATGTGGACATATTCAGTAAAGGGTAAAATAATCAGCACAGAAGTCAATATACTTCAAGTCCCTTTTATAAGATATTTCATACTCACAGGAAGATCAATAATGAAGAGTAAGCTAAGTTTGACTCAAAATAATACAGGAAAATTATTGTGAAAATTGTCGTAAAATCCCAAAGAAGAGTATGTTACCCCATGGGAACTGCTGTGGATATGTTCAGTAGAATTCTGTGAAATATTCTTGATTCAGGAGAGCAAATAGCTTTCATGTTTTCTGACATTGGTAATTGAATTTTGAATTCCTTATAATTATGAGAACTTGAATCCTTGAAACTCACAAGAGAAAAGAGTATTATTGTCAGTTATCAGTGATTAGTAAGTAGGCTGCTACCACCACTATAGTTCTTACTGTTTTTTTTATTTTTAATTTTTAATTATATTATTATCAGAGAAGATGGACTCAAAGCAGACCAAAGACAGTAGCTAAAGTGAAAGTAAAGAATGTGCCTAGTCATAGAACAAAGACCCAGGTGAACTGGTGACAGTCCATTTAAAACTATGCGTAAAGCAATACTGGAACCATTTGGCATTATAAGTTTGCTTGATATGTGAGTAACACTGAAGGAATCTACTAGTACAGTTAGTACTGAGACTAGGAAATAAGTGTGTCTGGTATTTTGTGTCTAGCACATGATAGGCACTCAATAACTATGTTTGACTGAATTAATAAATAAATGTGCAAAAGAATAAATGAAGATTATTCAAACATAAAACAATTTTTGTCCTAATATCTATTTGTTTCCTATTACTATAGTTATTTCAGATGTCTTTTAGATATTGTTCACATGATTTAAACTGTACATCTTTTATTTCAACTAATTTTTGTTTTTGAATCTTTGTCTTTTTTTTTAAGACTTCATTCATTCATCTGACAGAGAGAGAGAGAGAGAGATCACAAGTAGGCAGAGAGGCAAGCAGAGGGGGAGGGGAAGCAGGCTCTCTGCTGAGCAAAGATTCTGATGCAGGACTCGATTCCAGGACCCTGAGATCATGATCTGAGCTGAAGGCAGAGGCTTAACCAACTGAGCCAACCAGGTGCCCCTTGAATCTTTGTCTTTGAATCTACCTACTTACCTACCTACCTATCTATCCATCTATCTATATTAGTTATTTTCTTTGTGTTGATGAAGAGAACTCTGAAAAGTAAACAAAGGCAGGCAGAATTTAGAGGACAGTCAAAAGTTGGAGATGTGACTGTATGACTTATTTTATCATTTGTTTTATTCCTATATAGCTGTGTTCCAAGGGCAGAGCTCAATTATGAAGCAAAACAATGCCAGTGATGATCCAAATAGGTAAAATGCCATTAGATACCCCACCTTTCCAGCTAAAGAGAGAAGGAAAAGGAGTCCTTTGGGACTGGAAAATGATAGGAGCATCTCTGAGCCAACCAAGAAGGTGCTCTCTAATTCTTTGTCTGAATTTGCACAACTCTCAAAATAATCCCTGATCTTTGAATGTTTAAGAAAGAGAGAAGTAGGGGCACCTGGGTGGCTCAGTCAGCTGAGTGTCTGCCTTCAGCTTGGGTCATAATGCCAAGGCTCAGCAGGGAGCCTGCTTCTCCCTCTCCCTCTGCTGCTCTCCCTGTTTGTGCACTTGTGCTCTCTCTCTCTCTGTCAAGTAAATGAATAAAATATTTTTCTTAAAAAAAGAGTGAGAGAGATGTAAACCAGAATAGCTATGGCATAGAGAATCAGAGTAAATTATAAAATACCATAGAAGACTTGGGCTAATCCTTGAGAGGCAAATGTGTGGGACAGACCTAAACTAGTAGAGCAAAGATTTTGAGAAAGGCGCTGGAATTTGAATTACTACTTAATGAAGGTGAAATGGAACCTGTAGTTTGAAACTAATAGGGCTGATTATCAGCTAAAATTAAAACTTATTCCAGAAGGTTATAATAAGAAGCTGGTTCTACACAATAGAAAATTCATAATGTTCAGAATGTAATGCCAAATACTCTGCAATAATGAACATAAATATACATAATAGTGTGACCAATTTTCACAAGGGAAAGCAGTCAATAGGTAGCATACCCAAGTTAACTCAGATTGGATTACAAGACAAAACTATATAATTATGTGATGTGATGGAGGTATTAGCTAACACTATGGTAGTAATCATTTTGTAATATGTAAGTGTATTAAATCAACACATTGTACATCTCAAGCTTATAAAATGTTTATATGTCCATTATATCTCAATAAAGCTGGCAAAAGCAAATTAAGATAAAAATTAAGATAAAAAATTAAGATAAAGCCTTGGTGAGGAAAATAATTGTGGAGCAGCTATTATAATTATGCAACTTGGTGTCAAGGAAAATACACCTGAAAGGAATGGAAAGAGATGTTCTCTGGAGAGACAGAGAAAAAGGAAAAAGCTTAAATTGAATACAATGCCAACTTTAGAACTGAAAAATATAATACTTGAAATAAAATCCACTGTATAGGCTCAATATAAAAATGGAGAGGACTGTCAGTAACAAAATTTGTAACATTGTTTGATGGGGTTCTTGATGAATGTAGATATATTACATATGACAACTATAACAAAGAGTAATGGAGTTGAGTGTAAAAAAAATCTTAAATGATTAAAGGGCTCCTACTTTTTATTTGACATGGTACGATATTAACTCTAGATTGTGAAGAATTAGATATGTATTTTATAATTCCTAGATTAATCACTGGGTAATGGTATAATGTGATATACCCAAAACACCAACAGATTAATTGTAATGAAATCCTAAAAATTACTCAAATAATTCAAAGAAAGACAGGAAAAGAGTAGAAGAGGAACATAAAACAGAGGAGAAAAATAGAAAACAATAAAGTAGTAGACATAAGTCCAAGCACACCAATGCTTACACTAAATGTTAATGACCTACAAAGGGTACACATATTTTCAAAAAGATAACCTCAACTCAAGGAGTATGGAGGCATAATTGGGCTTCCTAACATAAAGAGTAATTACAGTCTTAAAATTCTTTCCTTCCCTAATAGATGAAGATGGCATTTCTACTTTTTACTTATACTTCTTTAATTATGAGTGAGGTTAACTCCTTTTAAATATATTAACAGCCATTGTGTGCGTGTGTTTGTGTGTGTGTGTATTTTCATTTGAGGCTTATTTTTTTGTTAGGTTTTTAAAATTATTTTTGTTTTTACTGAGGTATAATTAACATACCATGTTATATTAGTTTCAATACACCATATTGATTGGACAATTCTATGCATTGCTCAGTACTTAACACTGTAATTGTAGTCACCATCTGTCACCATACAACATTATTATAGTATTATTGACTATATTCCCTATACTGGAATTTTCATCTCCATGACTTATTTTATAACTGGAAGTTTGTATCTGTCTCTTTTTTTTCTACTAAAATAATTGAGAAAATAAATGATAATAACCTAAACAGGCTATTTAAAATGTAGTGATAGAAAGAATAGAACAGAAAAATTTTATATGCTACCCACAAAAGGTAACTTAAAGTATGAAGTCATAGGTAAATGGAAAATAAATAGATGAAAAATATATGCCATGTGTATTTATTTATTATTGCATAACAAATCTCCCCCAAATTTAACAGCTTAAAACAACAAGATTTTACAATCATAATTTCTACGAGTCCTGAATTCATTAGTGGCTTTGTTTTTATTTCTTTTTTCTTTAAGATTTTTTTATTTATTTACTTGAGAGAGCGGAGTGAGTGAGAGAGAACACGAGTTGGGGGGAGGGGCAGAAGGAGGGAAAAGCAAGCTCCCCACTGAGCAAGGAGTTGGATGTGGGGCTTGATCCCAGGACCCTGGGACCATGACCTGCTGAAGGTAGGCACTTAACCAGCTGAGCCACCCAGGTGACCCTCAGTTATTTCTAATTTAAGATCTCTCATGAAGTTGCAGTCAAGATAGCCAGGGTTCCAGTTATCTGAGAGTGTAAGTGGGGTTGGAGAAATCTGGTTCTCAAATGGCTCATTTAGATAACTGTTGATAAGAAGCCCTAGTTCTTTGTTGGGTATTGACAAGTCTTCAGTTCCTAGCTGTGTGGATCTTCTTGAGTGTCCTAACAGCAGGGCAGATGGTTTCCCCCAGAATGAGTAATCCAAAAGAAAGAATCATAGAAACCTCAATATATTTTGTGTTCTAGTCTTAGAAATCACACACTATAGTGTTTCTCATATTCTCCTCATTACAAATGAGTGACTAAATCCAACTCTGTTTAAACAGGAGAATTAAGCTTACTCTTAAAGGGATAATTATTCAAGAATCTGCAGACATTTATTTGCCATGTACACAGTAAACATAAAAAGGCTGAAGTGGCAACTTACATATGAAGCCAGCAGCTGGCTCCTTCTCTCTTGCTCTACAGGGGTCAAGATTTTGCTTGAAAAGCAAATTAGAGGATGTATCAAATAGAGCTCCCATAATTCCTAGTGTTCTACCTTCTGCCCTTCTCAGTCTTTTCCTTTTCATCCATTCTCTATGTTCCTTCTTTTCTACAGAAGTAAATAAGTCCCTTTTACCTAGGAAGCTTTGGGCATATTTAGGAGCCTTAGGCTTCTACTGAATGTTAATTTTCTATTGGCTTCACATGAAAATAACTGAGTTTTGAGGGATTCTGAGGGTAAAAACAGATGGCATTTTTCTTCTGGCTGTCAAATTAGGAATAAAAAGTGACAGATTTTCATTGGGGGAGATACTTATTTCACCCTTGGGCAAAACTTTAAAATACTTTGGGTGACCAACAAAGGGGCACAGTGCTAACACACCTTGCTCTCTAAAATTATGGATTGTTAGAAATGTGTTGATAGAAATCATCTTAGCAAGAATGAAACCTCTCATTCTTGCCTGGAGGATCTAAAATATGGTCACTTTGACATAAAAGAAACCTTGATTTCCAACCTAGGTGCAGAGCAAAAGATAAAGGATTTGGGACACACACTCCATCTTTATGTTAATGTTATGGTTTTCAAGAAAACCTCTTGTTCCAGGAATTTTTTCCCCTTTATATACACTCTGGTTTGTTTTGTGTCTATCAAAACACTGCCTCACTTAAATTTTACTTAAACTCCATCCTTCCCCCAAATTCTATCTTACCCTGTCTCTTCCTTAATATGATGAAAAACCCCTTGTTTCCCTCCTGTGTGGTTTCCTATGTGGTAGAAAGTTAATAACAGAACTTTGATGACAGGTTTGTCCCTGGTTATTTTTATCGGGTGGCTGTTATCACTACAAATTTATGCAATTAAATTCATTTCACTATCATGGGGATTGTTTCTTTTAAAATACCTGAAAATAATCTATGGGAGAAATTCACATTTCTCCTAGAGACAGAGTTTTGTTTTGTGTTAATCAATGAATCTTTGTATACCTGATAACATTAAAATCCTGTTTTTTTTTAATTGACTGAAAATGAAAGATATTGTCTGAAAATTGTTTTTCTTTCTTTCTTGATGAGGAAAGGTTGTGAGAGCAAGATCTTACTTTATGCCTACCCATTCAGTAAGAATAGAGACATGAAAATGTCTGGCAGGTAGCATGAGAAACTTTGGATTTTAGGGGCCCCTGGGTGGCTCAGTGGGTTAAAGCCTCTGCCTTCGGCTCAAGTCATGATCCCAGAGTCCTGGGATCGAGCCCTGTATCGGGCTCTCTGCTCAGTGGGGAGCCTGCTTCCTCCTCTCTGTCTCTGTCTGCCTCTCTGCCTACTTGTGATCTCTCTCTATATATATTAAATAAATAAATAAAATCTTTTTTTTTTTAAAGAAAACTTTGGATTCTATAGGTATGTTAGTGGGTTGTTAAAAAAGGTCAGGATATAAACAGGATATTCCCATATATCAAAGAATATGCATCAATCCATGTAACCTCAACAAATTTACATTGTTTTCTAAAAGAACTTACATTTTTTTTTTTTTTTCAAAAAGTCTTGGTCATGCTCTTACTGTGTTCTGTGCAGGAATTAGTGATCTTGTGTTGTATAAATGAGGGACCTATCTTTGATTTAATTGTAGTATACCAGAGAAGCCAAAGATGGAAGTAAATATTTGTAGGAGTCTAGGGTTAGTGCTTTAGTACATATCTCTAAAAAGTACAAACAGGCAGAAGAAAGAAAGAAATCACTACGTTATTAGAGAACACAGAATTTGAAGAACTTTTGTAAGATAACATACAAATGAAAATAGACTGCTTAAAACCTAACTATGGAGGAGAAACCTATTGATGAAGGCAAAGTATTCAAAGAAAAATCTCAGCTTGAACAAATACACAAAGTAGGAAGAAGCATTAGGACAATTGGGTTATTTAATTAATTAAATAAATACATCCTGAACACTGAGCTCCATCAGAGTCCACTCCTTAACCCACCCAAAAGTGCATATGCATGTGCACACACACATGGCAAGCAGTAGCAGCAGTTTTGATGTAGTATGTAGTTAGACAAATTCTAGTAAATTCTATAAATTCAAGACATTCACTGTAAAAGACTGAAGCACCTGCCTGAGAATTACTTCAGACTCAGATTTTGATTATAAACAAAGGGAGAGGAAAATTACCATGAGGGTGCTGACTGGAAGGTAAATATGGTTGTCAGCTGTTATTATTTTAGTCACTGGGGAGACCGGATCCCCAATTTAGCAATCCATCCCCATGCAACCTTAAAGTGAAATTTGTGGTTCAGTATTCCCCATGAGCACGACCAGATCAAGGTCCATGTGCCCACAGGCTTTGCTGCCTTCCCTTGTAAGTTAATGCATGTGCCTGAAAAATGGGTGAAGTTCAAGTACCCAAAACTCGTCTCCTCTTCCTACCTGGCCTGTGGGGGCCACTTTGCCGCCTTTGAGGAGCCAGAGCTGCTGGCCTGGGACATCTGCAAATTCGTGGGGCTGCTGGAGCAGCGGGGTTGCCCCTGGGGCTGGCCATCACCCGCAGTCTCCCTGGCCAATGGCTGCCCCCCGCCAGGGCCCTCCCAAGGAACAGGGAGACCCCCCTCTTCTGTTTGCAATGATGTACACCTCACACCTGTCCCCTGCCCCTGCCCGCCCCCTGCTCACTGCTCCCCCCAGTGCTCCCACACACATGTCAGTGATGATAAATGATTCTATTCCTAAAAAAAAAAAAACCACTCATACAGAACCACTCATCAGAACCTGATTCAGGACAGAAATTTATTGGGTAAAGAAACCTAAATTATGGTGACAACCTATATTTCTTACTTGGCAACTTACCTGTACAATCCAGGATCACAAGATATTTGGGGAAAATGTGAAAGACTAATCAAAACAATGATAATAACAGTTGGCATTTAATGAAGAGTTTGTTATGTACAATAAAGTACCATAAGTACTTGTTTTTATTACACATAGCTAAGAAACAGAGAGATGATGAAACGTTTCATTTTATTCATTGTGCAAATGGTAGAGTCAGTATTCAAAACCAGAAAACATTTCTCAAGAGAAAGAGTACTCATCTATAAAGAAAAGGAAGAATCCAGATTATTTACAATTCAATAGTAATATCCAGACCATAATCCAAAATTACTTGAATTGAGAAAATGAAACCTATTCACAAGAGATAAAAAAAATCAAGTCTCCAACTTCAGTATAAACTGGATATAGAACTGGCAGAGAAAGATTTTAAAGAATATATTCTATAATTAATGAAATAAAGTATGTTGTTTAATGAATAAAATTCAAATCTAGGCAATATTATTCCAAAGTAGTCACTTTTACTCAAAAAGAAAATAACAGATATTTCCAGAGAATAACAGAAATAGCAAAAGGAAACCGGAAACTATAAAACAGAACCAAATGGAAATTCTAGAAATGAAAATTATCATAATTGAAATAAAATGACTGGTAGAGAGTGACCACTGTCTAATGTATCCACCATTAAAGGAAGAAATAAGTGAACATGAAGCTTGACTAATAGAAATTATCTAATGTAAAGAATAAAGAGATAAACAATGGAAAAAATACAGGGCTTCAGAGAATGATCAGAAAATCTAAAATTGTCCAACGTATGCATAATTGGAAACCCAGAAAGAGAAGAGAGGACAGGACAGAAAAAGGTATTTGAAAAGATAATGGCCAAAAATTTCTAAAATTGACAGATGTATAGAGACTAGGCAGTCTAAAATTACAAGCACATTAAACAGAAAGAAGTTCACACTGAGGCAAATTGTAGACAAACTGTCAAAAGCCAAAGATGAAGAAATCTTGAAAACAAGCAGAGAAAATGACACATTACAAAGAGGATAACAACGACAGAGTTGATTACTTACCTCTTATTAGAGACTGAGGCCAAAAGGTAGAAATAATATCGGGGCGCCTGGGTGGCTCAGTGGGTTAAAGCCTCTGCCTTCAACTCGGGTCATGATCCCAGAATCCTGGGATCGAGCCCCGCATCGGGCTCTCTGCTTGTCAGGGAGCCTGCTTCTCTTCCTTTCTCTCTGCCTACTTGTGATCTCGGTCTATCACATAAATAAATAAAATCTTAAAAAAAAAAACCAATATCTTTAAAGTAATGAGGGAGGGAGAATTTATCCACTTTGAACTATGTATAAAACAAATGAACAAACAAAAACAGCCCTTCAAAAATGAATGAAAGATAAAAGACTTTTTATGTAAACAAAAACCAATAGAATTTATGGCCAGAAGGTTGTTATTAGAAGAAATGCTAAATGCTTTCAGGATAAGGGAAATGATACTGAATGGAAATTGGGATACTCAAAAATGAATAAAAAGGATTGAAATCTGGATAAAAATGAAGGTTATGGGTTTTTTCTGATTTTTATCTTAATACATTTTAAATCATAAGTGTAGAGCAAAATATAGCATGCTTTTATGGGGTTTATAATATATATGACAATTATGTACATATATACATATGACAAATATAAAGGAAGGCAATGGCATAATCTATAGTTATGTAAGGTTTCTGTATTTCATATGAAGACATACATGATTAAGTGGACTGCAAAAAACTCAGGATATATATTGTGATTTATAGATCAATAACTAAAATATAAAACAAATATAATTAAAAAGCCAATAGGAAATTAATATTGATATCAAAATATTTATAAAATCCAATAAAGACATAGATTAGAGGAATAAATATTATTGAAACAATTACAAAGCAAATAATAAAATAGACCCCAATACAACCACACCATCATTACATTAAAGAACTGAACACACCAGTTAAAAGGCAAACACTATCAGAATTAAGGATTATTTTTAAAACAACATAATTATAAACCATCTACAAGATATTGAATATATTGAACACAGAATGAAAGCAAAAGGAAAGTCAAAACTATGCCAAGCAATACTAGTATCAGAAAAAATAAAATTATTATAAGAAATAAAGACGGATATTTCACTATGATAGAATGGCTAATTTATCAGAAGGGCCTATTAATCATAAGTGTGTATGTGCCTAGTGATGTATCTTTGGAAAAGATAAAGCAAAATTGACCAAAGTAAGGGAGGAAAATAGATGATTTCACATTCATAATTGGATATTTCAGCACCCATCTTTATGTAACTGATAACTAGAAAAAATATTAGTATATAGATTATCAAACATTATCAAACACCTTGGGTAGTATAATGCTAAGTGAAATAAGTCAGGGAAAGAAAAATTCCATATGATTTCATTCCTATGTGGAATTTAAGAAACAAAACAAATATAGACAAAAAGAGAACAACCAAAAAACAGACCCTTAACTATAGAGAAAATACTGATAGTTACAAGAGGGTAGGTATGTAGAGGAAAGGGTGAAATAGGTACGGGAGATTGAGCGTTCACTTATGATGAGCACTGAGTAATGTACAGAATTTCCAGAGTCCATATATTGTACACCTGAAACTAATATAACAGTGTATGCTAACTGTACTGGAATTAATTTAAAATTAAATGAAAAATCAAGATTAAAAAATGAAAAAAAAAAACTCTCTATATAACCATAGCTGCACAGCATTCTTTTCAATTGCATAAGGCTCATTCACCGTGAAAAATTCTAACTGGCCATAAAGCTGGTCTCAATAACATTTAAAATTCTGAAATCATATAGATGATGTTCTTAGACTATAATGGAGTTGAACTAAAAAATCAATAATAGGAAGAAATTAGGGGAAAAATCTCAAATGTTTGCAAATGAAACAACTCAGCACCAAATAATGTTATACTTAAGGAAAAAACAAATTGGGGGTTGCCTGGGATGAGAGGAGAGGACAAGAGAGGGAAGGAAAGAAGACACAAATTATCAATAT
The DNA here is from genome assembly GCF_010015895.1 of Lontra canadensis. NCBI lineage: Eukaryota > Metazoa > Chordata > Mammalia > Carnivora > Mustelidae > Lontra > Lontra canadensis. Next base: position 1,340,406 of record NW_022631172.1, read on the forward strand.
CAGAAATGAATGTAGTGACACCATATTGATTATATAACATTAAAAATAACAAAGTGATATTATTAGCAAGTTTGTGCAAATAAGTTTGACAACTTAGATAAAAGTGACAAATTTCTTGAAAGACACAAATATCTAAATTGAACCAAGAAGAAAGAAAAAACTCGAACAGCTACATATCAATAAAACACATTGAATTCGTCATTTCAAACATCTCTACAAAGAAAATTCCAGGATATATGTCTTCATTCATAAACTGTATCAAACATTTAAGATGAAATAATTCTAACCCTACATATCTTTCAGAAGTTACAGAAGCATATATTTATTGGTGTATGTTGCAGAAGGTGGAACTGGAAATTGAATGAAAATATATGACTTTTGGTCATGTCAATCTCTAAGATTCATCAGTAAAAAAAGGATTATGCTCTGTTTTTTTCTGCTGTTTTTGTTTGTTTTGTTCTTTTTTTAGTGATGTGGCTTAAATGCAATAGTTTTGTTTTGGGGACATATTTATGCCAATTAAAGATTAAAAGGGCACATTTTTTGTTTACACAAGTTACTTCTTATAAAGACTCTCCTCAAACTAGAACAAAAAGACAAGTTTCTTGACTTTAACACCCTAATATTGGGAAAAGACCAGGATGTATCAATCCTAACCAATTCTCCTCATTATTGTATAGAAGTTCCAACTAGTGCAATAAGACAGGGGAGTGGAAAGCATTTTAAGTAAAGAGTCAGATATTAAATATCTTAGGCTTTGTGGGTCATATAATCTCTGTGCAACTGCTCAACTCTCCCATTGAAGCACGAAATAGCCATATACCATATTTATATGAACAGGAAGGACCATGTTTCAATAAAACTTTATTTACACAAATAAGATGTGGACTGAATTTGGCTAATGGGCCATAGTTTGCTCATCTTTGCATTGAAGCAGAAAAAAATAAATAGAAAGTATAAATATTTGAAATAATACTATTTTGAGAAAGACATGGTTATATAGAATTTAATCTATATATTGTATAGATTATATAGAAAATCTTAAGGAAACTATAAGAAAGACACTAGAACTAATAAGAAAATTTAGCAGTGGGGCAAGATATAAGGTCAATATCCAGGAATCAATTGTATTTCTACATGTTAGCAATGAGTAACTATCAAATGAAATTAAAAACAACTCAATTTACAATAACATAAAAATAAAATACTTAGAAACAAATATTATGAAAGATATGCAAGACCTTCACATTGAAAGTTGCCACTTCTTTCTCCTTGAGACACTCTTCTCTTTTAACTTCTTTAGAGCACAGTTGAGTGGAAGAGTAAGTTCGTTAGTCACATTGTTTGAATCCAGGCTGTACCACTAACTAGTAATGTAATCTCTGGCAAATTAATTAACCTTTTCGTACTTCATTTTCTTTATCTCTTAAGTGGAGATAATAGTACCTATCTAGCTTTTAAGGTTGTCAAGAAAGATTTAATAAGGTAATGCATATCTGAAGTTCTCTTGGCATATAACATGCACTCAATAAATATGTGCCATGATAATAATTATCATTCTACAATATCTTAATATTGTGTGTGTGCATGCACATGCACAGGTGCACACATGCATTTATTTTTTTTTGTCTCTTCTTGGTCTTCTCAGAATATAATCTATGCATACAATAATGGTATGTATTCCCTATGATTATTTTTGTACCCTGTTCTCTATACTCTCTCTTAGGGTTATCTCATTTACTCAAATGGCTTTAGTTATCATTTGATTACTGATAACTCTCAGATCTACATACCCAGCCCAAATATTTATTCTAAGCTCTAGCCACATATATTAATTGGGATATTGAATACCTTCAATGTATGAAAAACAGGAAGCTCCAAATCAATATGCATAACACTGAACTCACCATATCCTAATCCCATATGTGGTTTACTTCCAGTTGTACCCATCTCTGCAAATGTAACCAGCAGCCACCCACTGTCCTAACCCAGAAATCTATGAATTTCCCTTGAATTCTCCCACTTCTTTACATCTGCCATTCATGCTGATAATAGGTACTGTTTGGGGAATAGAAAGGCATATAAAATTTGGGCACTGCTCTCAGGGAACTCTGTTGAGAGTACAGATATGTAATTTCAGTATAATGCAGTAAGTGCTATCCACAGTATAGAATTCTATTCTTTCTCCTCTTATTAAATAGAACATCCACTCACCAGCTTCCCAAGATAAAAACCTAAAGCATCCTAATTTTTAAAAATACCCTAAATTTAATTATATTTCCTTATTCCCCATATATAATTCATTAGCAAATTCAGCCAGTTCTGTCACCAAAACTCATGCAGGATCCTTTTACTTCCACCTCCCACTTCCATCATTATCATTCAATAGTTGTCACTTGGAACATCCCCCCCACCAGGGGATATTTGGGGACATTTTTAGTTGTCACAATGGGGAAGGATTTGTTGGCATCTTGTGGCCTCTAATAGAGGCCCGGGTTGCTGCTAAGTATCCTGCAATGGACAGTACAGCTTTCCACATAAAAAAAAAATCTGAACAAAATCTTGATAGTGCTTGGGTAAGAAACCCTGTTTAATGCAAGCCAGGATTACCTCTTATTTGTACTACTATGACTGCCTCTTACCCAGTGTTCCTATATGTCATGTTTTTACTTTTATATACTTTAACTTACTGCTAATATTTCTGTCTATACTGAACTTGTCCTCATATATTATTGGGGTTTCCCAAATAATGACATATAGCTTCTTTTAAATATTAGACTTTTTAATAAGGTATTATACATTATATATAATATTGATAAAAGATATTTACCTCAATGTTTTGAAATAGAAACAATTGATGAGTAACAGTGTCAGGAATATAGAGGAGATGAAAGTATGTTACTATGTGAGTTTTGTGGGCAGCACAAATTTTGGAAGCAGTCCATTGCCCTTAGTTCATCTCTTTAATCTGGAAAGCCACCTTTACTTGCTCCCAGTTTCCTGAATGCTAAACCCTAAAATAATAACCTACTGAACACACAGTTGAGTTGGACAAATTTTGTAATCTGATGCACCTTTTCCACTTTCCTGGGTGGGTCAACTCCCATTTAGCTCCCAGTTTATGAATTTGTAAAATATCATTGTCACCACAGGAGATTCTAGCTTAAAGTCTGTTTTTGTCTTATTTTGACAAAGTTTCATTATTTCTCCTTCTTCTAGGATATGAAGTTGTGATACATATCATAGAGTTTGGCATACAGTAGGCAGAGGTCTTCTACAGAAGTTGGTGGCCAAATATCAAGAATATTATTCTCTACTTAATGTAGCAGGTCCACGAGCATATTTTGTGTGTGTGTGTGTGTGTGTGTTTGTACAGCCTTCCATTTTTGAGAAAGAAGCTCAAAGTGATAATTTTGAGCATATCTTTACTGCCTTCTATCTGTCCTCCTTTTGTTTGCTAAGAAAGTTTAACCATATAAGTATAGAAACTTTAGATTAAATACTACATTGTCACTGATTAAGATGGAATTGGAAAGTTATTTGATATTTACTTTTTGGCAGGCTGTGTGTTATCCATCCATATAGCTGCTTCTCTCCACCCAGTCCTGGGGGGAATATAGAGCAGCTGCCCACATGGCTCCTCATCCTTCATATGTTTCCAATTCTATGGAAATACATGCCCAATAAGCTGGAGCATCTTGTAGCTCAGTGGCCTTTACTTGAGCCTATAGGGTTTTAAATCCTAAATGCAAAATTCTTATTAGTACATTCCTTTACAGATATGTAGTTAATTCCTTGTCTGATATCTAGATGTTCCCTTATAGGAAATACTCTTTCATTTTGAACAATAAGACACTGCTTTAAAATGAAAGATAGGCATCTAGATTTCAATTAAAATTGTCACTGATTATTGTATTCTTCTGGAACCATCATTGTTCTTTTATAAAAGAGAATGAGAAGCTCACATGACAAATGCGTGGGAGTCTTTGGTAGAATTGGTGGCTTATAAAATTTCACTTTATCCTTGATTTAAGAGCAAAGATATTTGAAAATGGGGAGTTATGGTACTTAAATTTATAGGTAGTACTCTCCCAGAAGTTGTGCAATTCTATCCCCAAGTAAAATGAGTATTCGAAATTATAATAAAGATACCAAGATATTTTCTTAACCGGATTGCTTACTGAACACTTATTTCTAATTTTAGATTTTATTTTTATAGTTACTCCATATATTTATTAATCTATTTCATAAGCAGGACACATTTAAGAAGTATATCATGAAAATGGCCAAAACTAGTGTGTGTTATCTTAAAAATGGGGTGTTTATCTTGTAATTTTCAAATATATCAAAATATTCTCATTTTACAAATACTTTTTAAAATTATTTTTATTAACATACAATGTATTATTTGTCCAAGGGGTACAGGTCTGTGAATCATCAGGCTTACACATTTCACAGCACTCACCATAGCACATACCCTCCTCAATGTCCAACTACCCTCTCCCTACCCACCTCCCCTCAGCAACCCTCAGTTTCTTTTGTAAGATTAAGAGTCTCTTATGTTTTGTCTCCATCTCGATCCCATCTTGTTTCATTTTTTCCTTCCCTAACCCCCGCTATCCCTTACCCTGCCTCTCAAATTCCTCATATCAGAGAGATCATATGATAATTGTCTTTCTCTGATTGACTTATTTTGCTCAGCATAATACCCTCTAGTTCCATCCATGTCATTACAAATGATAAGATTTCATTTCTTTTGATGGCTACATAGTATTCCATTATATAGAGAGAGACCAGATCTTCTTTATCCATTTATTGTTGATGGACATCTAGGTTCTTTCCTAGTTTGGCTATTGTGGACATTGCTGCTATAAACATTTGGGTGCACGTGCCCCTTTGGATCACTACGTTTGTATCTTTAGGGTAAATACCAATTAGTGTGATTGCTGGGTCGTAGAGTAGCTCTATTTTCAACTTTTTGGGGAAACTCCATGCTGTTTTCATTTTGCAAATACTTTTAAATGACAAACTTTTACTGTACAATAATGTCATTTTCCTCTTTAAAAATATGTTTTCTTATAAACATATTACCATCCAAGTTCAAAATGTCTAACTAAGCAGTTAACTATTGTGCTTGGGATAAAAAACCCAGAGTGATCAATTCTAAAACCTTTTCAAATATAGTTTAAAGTCTTTTTTTAAAACTAGTATAATATCTTAACAGCACATAATGTGATTTTTTACCCCATTATTTTTCTATATTGTTTTGAGTCCTGATTCTGTCAACTGAGGTTCAAGAACTGCAAGAAGAGGTACAAAAGCAAGGAAGGAAGTGTTATTACATCATTGGTGGAAGTCTATCAAAGTCCATAATCATGGATGGGAGAAAGAAGATAAGGATAATTGTTCCTTATTTTCTGTATGAGTGGAACAGTTGAATATAGTTGTACACTTTCACAATTAACAATTATAATCCATTTTGCTCTTATTTTAATTAAACAAAATTAAATATTTTAGTTTCTCTCTCTCCCCTCTTTCCCATCTGTCTTTATTTCTCCTCCTGCATTTGTTGTTTCATCTCCATTTCCCTTCTTTCTTACACACTTTCCTCCCCCAGAACAATTCCACCCTTAGATACATACATGCATAGATGACAGATAGAAGCTTGATATAGATATGTGATTACACATGATACACACATGCACACCTATGTACATGTATTTGTACATACACTGTGAATATTTAGATAATGAAAAATTTTAAAAAAAAATAGATAATGAAAAAAAAACCTTAATGCCTTTCACATACAGGAATTATTTTCCTTCAGCCAAATTTTAAATATTTTATTGTCAGGACGATGTCCTTGGTTAAAAAAATGTCAAAAAGACAAAAACTTTCATGGTACCTGATGCAGACACAAACATAAACAGGGTATTTGACTTTAAAAACTTGCTTTAGTTCACTGAACTGAGTATCTCTGCTTTTATACCCTTGAGCATTTCAAAGATACTTTTTTCAGCCTCTTTCTACAAATGTCTCTTTGCTGGCATGTGAATTCTCCTACTACGGGCTTGTCTTTCCTGATTCTAATGGTGATTTTTTTCCCCTTATATGCACTGATTTTTTAAAAATTCTTAGTTGTTCTTTAGAGGGAGTTGTTTTCTGTTGGAGTCTTCCTTGCCCTAGCTATGGAGGCAACCTTATGAGGCAGTTTCAAATTTTGCCTCCATGGGACTCAAAAGACTTCATTTCTTATGGACTAATTTTAATGCTTAATTTATAGTCTTAAGAGTAGTCACACTTTGTGGGTAGTGAGTACTTGGATCTCACTGTCCATGTATGGAAAATTTTCTGATTCTAACTTCTAATATATTACACTTTCCCTACTCTTAGCTCAGAACATAGGCAGCTTTCCTTCTTCCCCCTAGGACCAGCTGGTTGAGATTTTCCTAGTCTTCATTACACAGGGTGACCGTAAGTAGCTCAAGGCTTTATGCATAGAGCTTCATTCAAGGCCCCACACCCAGCAATGATAGCCTCCGAGATAGCAGTCTGACTTCAGTAGTGGCAGGGACGTCAAAATCTCAACCCTGTACTTAAAGGGACCATCGTGATCTGATGCAGCCTTTTCCATTTTTAACTTGGGAGTAAACATTTTGGAATCACTAAATTGGATTTGATTTTCTTTCTCCCCAGGTTCCCAGATATTTCTCTCCCTTTCAGGTCCTACCGATTATTATTTAATATAATAATTAGCTTTGCATTTCTCCTTTCAACGTATAGTAGGGGTCATTTTCTACATCAGTTCAGTCGGCTATGTTGAATGGAATTCAAGTCTATTAACTGAGATGTTTACTCTGGCAGAAATTCTAAAGTACTCATGAGTAGGGAGGAAAGGCAACTTAAAAAAAGAGTCTAGCTCTGGGACTCTCTTCTTTATGTTGAAGTTGTTGAAGTCAAGCTCAAGATGAACCAGTCTCATAAAGCAAAGATTATTATATTTATCTGATCAGAGAGAGGCATTTAACTAATAAACATTCTAATTTGCTTGCTAAATCCTAGAAATAAGGCTTTGATCCTTTAATTCAAAAATGTTCAGAGGATTTTTTCACATAAATAATATTGTCCCTTTCTTTAGGGAGAAAAAAAAATTTCATTATCACTCCTTACTAAGATCCATAAAGCAGAATAATTATCCATAAACTGAATACTTGGCCACATGCTATCCAGTTGATTTTTTGTCACTTAAGCAAGTGCTTAAGTGCTTGCTTGCCATTGTTATCTAAATATTTAGTAAAAAACAAAGTATCCATATAATTGGAGAGAATGTAGAATAACCATGATAGTATAAGGAAACATATTCTATAAAAAATTTCTCATACACACACAAACACATGTCACATGTGGATAGACACACACAGGCATAGTAATCCTTTTACATGAAGGTAACATTGATAAACATTTTGGTGTTTTCAGACATACATATAGAACTTCAGAGATAAAGATTCAGAAAAGCATACGGGAGCACCTGTACATGTTCACACATATCAACACTGATAGATATACGCCATACATACATACATACCTAACAAAGTAATTACCATACAGTCAGTCTTAGTGTCCTCAGGCTGTCATAACAATATATCCTAGTCTGTGTGGCTTAAAAAACAGACACTAGTTTTCTCACAGTTCTGAAGGCTGGAAAATCTAAGATCAATTTTCTGGTAACAGTAACAGTAACTGGTTACTGGTGAGGCTTCACACCACAGTCCATTCTTATTTCATAAATATTTAAGTACCTCCTATTTTTTGAATTATAAATAATGCTGGAATTAATCTTATATATGTAATATGTACCAGAGAATATACATGTGGTAGGCATTATCCAGGTGACCCACCTGAAAGAGGAACTGCTGAGTCAACCTTGTATTTCCAGTATCCTTATTCCCTTTGTGTGTGTGTTTTACATTTCCTTATGGATAAATATACAAAAAATACATATATGTAGAGAGAGCTATTTTGCTCTATTAAACTGGCCCTATGTAGAAAAGATACATACACAAAATTCCTGCACGTGTGTTGTAAAAGTTTTTTCCCCCATTCAAATGCCTTTGTACATTTGTTGAATATTGATTGACTACATATGTGTGGATTCCTTCTGGGCTCTCTCCATTGTTCCATTGGTACTTATTTATGTATTCATCCCAAGCATCACACATCTTTATTATCATTATCTTTATAGTATTACTTACAAACCAGAGAGTGTAAGTTCTCTAACTTCATTCTTCCTTTTCAAGATTGTTTAACTGTTCTTGGTCTTTTACCTTTACATAGAAATTTAAAAATCAGCTTATAAATTTCAACACATTGTGCTACTATTTTGACTGCACTTTCATGGAATTAATAGATCAACTTGGGCAGATTTGTCATCTTAACAATACCAGGTCATTATATGGTATGGAAAACAGTATGGAGGCTCCTCAAAAAATTAAAAATAGAACTACCATATGATCTAACAATGCTGATCTGGATGTATATCAAAGGAAATGAAAACAGGATCTGAAACAGATGTGCTCCCATGTCACTGCAGCATCATTCACAATAGCCAAGACTTGGAAAGAAGTGTCCATCTACAATAGAATATTATTCAGCTATGAGAGGAAATCCTGCCATTTGTGACTACATAGACCTCGAAAACTAAGTGAAACAAGTTAGGGTTATCACTTATATGTGGAATCTAAAAAAGTCAAACTCATAGAAACAGAGATTAGAATGGTGGTTACTAGGGCTTTGTGGGGTGAGGGAACTAGCTATTGGTCAAAGGGTACAAATGTGCAGTTATTAAATGAATAAGTTCTGGAAATATAATATACAACATGATTACTATAGTTAACAATACTGTATTATATGCTTGAAAGTTGCTGCAAGAGTAAATCTTAAAAGTTCTCACAACATACAAAAATGATAATTATGTCAGGTGATGGAAGTGTTAATGCTATTGTAGCAATCATTTCACAATATACAAGTGTATCAAATCATCACATTATATACCTTAAATTTACACAATATTATGGTAATTATATCGCAATTAGTCTGGATGGAAGAAGACAAAGGTTTGAAATTTTGAGGTTAAAAATAAGGCATGAGGGGTGCCTTGGAGGCTCAGTGGGTTAAGCCTCTGCCTTCAGCTCAGTTCATGATCTCAGGGTCCTGGGATTGAGCCCCACATTGGGCTCTCTGCTTGGTGGGGAGCCTGCTTCCCCTTCCTCTCTCTCTGCCTGCCTCTCTGCTTGCTTGTGATCTCTGTCAAATAAATAAATAAAAATTTTTTTAAAAAAGGCATGAAAAGGAGGAAGAACAGACTGATGTAGACATAAAAAGTTGGTTTTAAGGAAAATCAAATGAGAAACTTTGAGGGGAAATATGTATCAGAATCACTAATGTTAGAAAATACAAGTAAAAAGTAGAATATAAATTTGTAGACCATCTGATCAAAGTCAATACTGCAAGAAAAGTTTTGTTAAAAGCAAGAAATACTTGTAGTAGAAATTATAACACCCAAGAGGAAACAATGAAAGAGGAAATTGTTGGAGCTGGTGCAGTTTTCTTAAATCATCAAACACAGAATTTTCTGGTTTTCACAAATCATGCAAAATAATGCAAATGTTTAATCTTTATATAACATAAAATAGGTAGATAATGACAACTAGATAATGACAAATTTTTAGTACTAACTTTGCCAATGAGTGAAATTTTAGTTCTTGACATTTCCATAAAAAGTTGTTTCCTGCACCATTACCTAATAAAACTAAAGTTCTTTTCCTAAAGAATATAGGTGCAAATTTGGTCCCTTGCAATGTGCTTGAATAGTGATAATACATACTTCCTCTCCTCAAAGCCACTTACTTCATACATTGAACAGTATTGACAAAGAAGGTTTTGGCTCAGTGAGAACTGCTAATACAGATGTAACTCTTCTCTTCTGACTTTATACCATTGGGGGGTGAAAAACATATAATGTGTCTTTTGTCAGCCTTAAATTAATCCAGGCTCCGGTCGTCATTCCCATCTTTGCTCCATAGCTTTTGGTGAAATCTTATAAAAATGTCAAGGTAATTACTTTCAGAACTGTTCCCTAAGCCTGTTGATTTCACAATATCCATTCTGAAATCATGATTCATGATGTACTGAGAAGACCTTACAGGTAACCTTTTCTCTGATGATTTCCCATAATCTCCTGAGCAGACATGTCTGTCATTTTATCACAATTTCTCCCTGTAGTCATTTTTAGACAAGTTAACTTTTGGCAGCTGATAAAATGTTGTATGTGATTTTAAATTTTTCACAAGTGGCACTGCATCTAATGGTGAGAGATCTCCCTTTAATAGTTTGATAGTTTATGCACTTGTTAAACCAGTGGGTGAGCAATATGTTTTCCCTAAATCTGGTCATAGAAAATTTACCCCAGTGTGTGTGTGTGTGTGTGTGTGTGTGTGTGGTGCACTCATGAGCGTGTTCATGTGTATAAAATTAAATCAGAACCTCTCTTCTCTAGTCTTCTCTATTCTTCTTCTCTCTTTCTCTCATCTTTCATCTCTTTCTCTCATCTCTGTTTGTCTACCAGTCATTCTCATTCTGGCTAAGGATTTATCAATTTTATTGGTCTTCTCAAAGAATGGGCTTTAGTTTCATTGGTTGTCTCTGCTGCTTTTCTTATATTTTATTGATTTTAGTTTTGTTCATTACCATTTCCTTTCATCTGCTTACTTTGTATTCAATTTGCTCTTATTCTTTTAGTTTGTTTCTTGAAGTTGCAGTCTTGGTCCTTGAGGCTTTACTTCTTTTCTAATACCAGAATTTATTGCTATAAATTTCTCCCTGACTACTGCTTTAGAGACATCCCCACATTCAAATAAGTTGTGTTTTATTTTTTCTTCATTTCTAAATACATTCTAATTTTAGTTTTGATTTCCTCATTGACCTGTGTATTGACCTGTGTTTTTTTTAGAAGTGCTTTCTTTATTTTTCAGTATTTGATGATTTTTCCAGACATCTTTCCTTTTATGATTTCTAATTTAATTCCATTTTGAAGATACAAAAAAAAAGTGTATGTTCTATCTATGGATTTTTAGGTTGTTTCCAGGTCCTGGCTATTGTGAATAATGCTGCATTGAACATGGGAGTTGCAGATATCTCTTCAACATAGTGATTTTAGCACATATCACCCAAGAATAAGGATATTCTCCAAAATGACCATAATATCATTATCATACACAAGGCACTTAATGTTGGCGTAATTATATCATACAATTGACTATATATTGGGAAGTCTAGATGAAGGATATGCAGGTATTGATTATAACTTTTTAATTGCTTCTTAGATTTAAAATGTTTTAAAAGTAAATGTTAAGATTACTTAAAACATTTCAAATTATGTATAAGCTTATTTAAAAAAAAAAGTCCCCCTGTCATACCACCCTCTCCTATCTTCCAGTCCTCCCAACTTACTTCTTGGAAGCTACCATAGTTAATAGTATAGAATGGACCTTTTAGGGGCACCAGGGTGGCTCAGTTGGCTAAGTGTCTGACTCTTGATTTCATATCAGGTCATGATCTCAGGGTCATGGAGTTGGGCTCCACTCTAGGCATAGAGTCTGCTTACTAGTCTTTCTCTCCTTCTCCCCCTACCTCTCCCAACCTGCTGTCTCTCTCTCTTTCAAAAAAAAAAAAAAAGAAGAATGGACCTCTTAGACATTCAAACACACTCAGAAATATAATGATTTTAGCTTATTGTAAAAGTATCATTGTTTTGTATTGTTTAGTCTCTTGAACTTTTTACTTAATATATCATGTAATATCTCTAGGTTTATAAATATGAATATATCTCATTATTTTCCCACCTTCATAGTAGTGCATTGTATAGTTGTACCATCATTGATACATTCAGTACTGTATTGATGGATATTTAGAAACCTCTCATTGTCCAAATGAGAGGATACTACTACTACTACTAGCAGATATACAAGCTTTTGTTATGGAAATCATGGTACCATAAATATCCTGACTAATACATCTTTAGTTATTTTTGAGTATTTACTTTGTATAAATCCTCTGTGTATGAATTGATGAATCAAAGGATATGAGTATTCTTCATTTTAATAGTGCCAAATTTCCCTATATGTTTCTTCAGTTTATACCATATCAAGAGTAAATGTGATTGCCTATATTCTTTCATTCTTTTTCATTATTACTAATTTGTAAGGTGAAAATGATCACTCATTATTATTTTAATTTGCTCCTGAATTTGTGCAGTGTGATTGCTCCGAAAGGAGTCATGGTCATTTGCTTATTGTTTTGCTGAAATTCTCTTAATCTCAATGCAATGTTATTTAGCTACATTGTAAATTTCTTCTTCCAGCGTATAGTTTATTAACTCAGTTTTGGATATTTTTTGTCGAATAGGAGAGTTCTTTTTATTAAGTGAAATCAATTGTACCCATTGTTATGTTAATCATTTTACTTCTTTCTAAGATATGTGTTTGAATTTTTAATTTTAATTTCAGTATAGTTAACATACAGCATTATGTTAGTTTCAGGTGTTCAATATAAGTGATTCAACAATTCCAAACATTACCTAGTGTTCATCATGAGAAGTACACTCCTTAATCTCCATCATCTGTTTCACCCATCACTCTACTCACCTCCACTCTGATAACCATCAGTTTGTTCTCTATAGTTTCTTTGGTTTGTCTCTCTCTTTTTCCCTTTAATCATTTGTTTCTTAAATTCCACATATGAGTGAAATCATATATTTGTTTTTCTCAGACTTATTTCGCTTAGCATTACACTCTCTAGCTCCATCTATGTCATTGCAAATGGTAAGACTTCATTCTTTTTTATGGCTGAATAATATTCCATTGTACATAAACCACATCTTCTTTATCCATTTATCTACTGATGGACACTTAGGTTGCTTCTATAATGTAGCTATTGTAAATAATGCTGCTATAAACATAAAGCAGCATGTATCCCTTTGAATTAGTGTTTTCATATTCTTTGGGTAAATACCCAGTAGTGTGATTCCTGCATCATAGAGTAATTCTATTTTTAACTTTTTGAGGAACCTCCACACTGCTTTCTACAGTGGCTATACCAGTTTGCATTTTCATCAACAGTGCAAGAGTGTTCATTTTTCTCCACATCCTCACCAACAGTCATTATTTCTTATGTTGTTGATTTTAGCCATTCTGATAGCTATGAAGTGATATCTCATTGTAGTTTTGATTTTCATTTCCCTGATGATGAGTGATGTTGAGCATCTTTTCATGTGTCTGTTGTGCATCTGGATGTCTTTAGAGGAATGTCTGTTAATGTCTACCACCCATTTTTTAATTGGATTACTTGTTTTTGGGTGTTGAGTTTTATGACTTCCTTATATATTTTGGATACTAACCCTGTATCAACTATGTCATTTTCAAATATCTTCTCCCATTCTGAAGGTTGCCTTTTAGCTTGTTGATTGTTTCCTTCACTGTGTAGCCTTTCATTTTGATGTAATCCAAGTAACTTATTTTTCCTTTTGTTTCCCTTGCCTCAGAAGACATATCTAGGAAAATGTTGCTACAGCTTATGTGAGAAATATTACTGCCTGTGCTCTCTTCTAGGATTTTTATGGTCAAATGATTTGTACTTTTTAAATTTCTGTTTAACAAATGCTTCCATATTTTCAGTAGAATTTATTTTCTGTATTCTTTTTCTAGTTTTTGAATTTTGCTTTTCATCTTTATATATTAGAACTGTCTGTGATGTATTTTTCTATATGGTGCTATGTAGACATTAATTTAAATTATTTTTCCATCTGGATAACTAATTGCACAGCACTGATTTGCAATGGCAACTTTTTTATTTATCAAATGTTTATATATACATCAATCTTTTTCAGGTCTCTCCATTCCATTTTGTTGATCTTTTGTCTGTGACCTAATATCACATTGACTTACAAAGTATGGTTCTCTAAAATCCTGAATAATTCGTAGGGGAATTTTGCCTGCCATCATTTAAAAAATATTTTATTTAAATTCAATTTAATTCACATATACTGTATTATTAGTTTCACAGGTAGGATTTAGTGATTCATCAGTTGCATACAATACCCAGTTCTCATTACTTCAATTGCCTTCTTTAATACCCATCACCCATTTACCCCATCCCCCCACCCATCTCCCCTCCACCAACCTTCAGTTTGTTTCCTAGAGTTAAGAGTCTCTTATGATTTATCTCCCTCTCTGTTTTTGTATTTTATTTTTCCTCCCATTCTCCCATGTCATCTGTTTTGTTTCTTAAGTTCCACATATGAGTGAAACATATGGTATTTGTCTTTCTCTGACTTATTTCACTAGCATAATACCCTCTAGTTCCATCCATGTCCTTGCAAGTGGCAAGGTTTCAATTTTTGATAGCTGCATAATATTCCATTGTATACATGTGCCACATTGTCTTTATCTATTCATCTGTTGTTGAACATCTGGTCTCTTTCCATAGTTTGGCTATTGTGGATATTGCTGCTATTAACACTGGGGTGCATGTGCCCCTTCAGATCACTATGATTGTATTCTTTGGATAAATACCTAGTAGTGAAATTGCTGGGTCATAGGGTAGATCTATTTTTAACTTTTTAGGAAAATCCATACTGTTTTCCAGAGTGACTGCACCAGTTTCCATTCCCACCAACAGTGTAAGAGCATTCCCCTTTCTCCACATCTTTGCCAACATCTGTTACTTCCTAAGTTATTAATTTTAGCCATTCTGACCAGTGTGAAGTGGTATCTCATTGTGGTTTTGATTTGGATTTCCTTGATGCCAAGTGATGTTGAGCATTTTTTACATGTCTGTTGTCCATTTGTATGTCTTCTTTGAAGAAATGTCTGTTCATGTGTTCTGCCCATTTCTTGATTAGATTTTTTTGGAGGGGGGGTGTTGAGGTTGAGTTTGATAAGTTCTTTATAGATTTTGGATGCTAGCCTCTTATCTGATGGAACACTTGCAAATATCTTCTCCCATTCTGTCAGTTGTCTTTTGGTTTTGCTGATTATTTCCTTCGCTGTGCAAAAGCTTTTTATCTTGATGAAGTCTCAACAGTTCGTTTTTGCTTTTATTTCTCTTGCCTTTGGAGACATGTCTAGAAAGCAGTTTCTGTGCCTAAGTCAAAGAAGTTGCTGCCTGTATTCTCTTCAAAGATTTTGATGGATTCCTGTCTCACATTTAGGTCTTTCATCTATTTTTTTATTTATTTTTGTGTATGGTGTAAGAAAATGGTCCAGTTTCATTCTTCCATATGTGGCTGTCCAACTTTCCCAATACCATTTGTTGAAGAGACTGTCTCTTTTCTGTTGTTCTTTCCTGCTTTGTTGAAGATTAGTTGACCAAAGAGTTGAGGGTTGCCATCTTATTTTTTAAAGAAGTGCATTGACTATCGTTGGCTCATAAATCTTTTAATATTAGTTTGCCAAGTTCCACAAATATACCTATTTGAGAATTTTGATTGGAATTTCATTAAATATATGTATATATACATACTCACTAATAAGGTGAAGAATTAGATTTTTATGATGATGCTAAGTTTTTCTCTTGATCTACTCAGATCTTCCTTCATATTTTCTAATAGTATTTTGTAATATTCTCCACACAAGACTCTTGATAATCTTATGTTATTTATAAATAGATACCTTATAGCTTTTTATGCCTATTGGAAATGTAATTATTCTTTATTATGTTAGTCACCATACAGTACATTAGTTTTTGATGCAGTGTTCCATGATTCATTGTTTGCATATAACACCCAGTGTTCCATG
Source organism: Lontra canadensis (assembly GCF_010015895.1). Lineage (NCBI taxonomy): Eukaryota > Metazoa > Chordata > Mammalia > Carnivora > Mustelidae > Lontra > Lontra canadensis. The sequence goes on from NW_022631172.1 coordinate 1,356,257, forward strand.
CAATCTGTGCCCTCCTTAATACCCCTTATTGGCCTCACCCTTCTCCTCACCCCCCTCTCTTCTAAATCCCTCAGTTTGTTTCCTGGAGTCCAGAGTCCCTCATGGTTCATCTTCCACTTTGATTCCCCACTTCATTTTTTACTTCCTTCTCCTAATGTCATCCATGCTAAATGTAATTATACTATTATACTTTCTAATAGTTTTCACTTTTTTCATAGAAAAATAATGATTTTTCTTTTTTGTATCTAGCAACTTTGCTAAATTACATTTTTAGTGTTAATAGTTATATTTTTATAGATTTGCTATGTAAATAATCATAACTTCTACAACTAAAGGTTGTATTGTTTATTTTTTCTTATTCACACATTTTAATTTACTTTATTGGCTTCATACATAATCTAGGATCTCCATTTCATTATGAAACAAGAGAATAAATAACGAGCTGCTTTGACTTTTGTCATACTTTAATTGAATTGCTTCTAAAGTCTTCCCCAGCATCTCCTTTACTGATTGGGTGATAGTAATACATTTCATCCACTCCATGTTCTTTTCTTGTAATACAAAATACAATTGTTTGGCTGCTAAACTACCAAAATAAAGAAAACCCTTATTATTTAATGAGGCAGCAGATATTTTAAAGAACCTGTCTTTAAAATGACTGAAATTGTCCGTTTGCCCAAAAAGCCCCTATGCACTCCCCTTAAAAATTTGTATATATTGCCTCATCATCCTCTTAATTTAACCTGATTTTATTTCTACATCAAGCTAAATGTATTTCTGGTTTATTATTCATTTTGTAATTTGCGTTAAAATTATCAGAATTGCAAATGTTTCTTTTTAAATTTTATTTAAGATAAATACATGATTTTTCAGTGAACATATAGTTTAAATACATTTTCAAGGGTAATTGTCTAACATACTTATCATTTAGAAAATTATTTCTATTGGAAAATATCCCAATCCTCCAAACAACTAATATAAAATTAAATATTTAGAACTCAACCACTTTCTAAGTGGGAGAAAGGGTATTGTCAGTAGTAGAGATATCTGATGTCTAAGTAAGAGGGATTGACCAAATCACCTATCAAGGTACAATTGCCATCAACTGCTATCTACCCAAATTGTAGACAAAACTTCAAAATGACCAGGTTTTGAAGGATATGGGCCACAGAAGCATCCAACTATTTATATAATTTTTAAAAGGAGGAATAGGCACAATTAAAAAAATGACCAGTGCTTTCCAACCACTTTGCAATGCCTCATACACTTACTTATGTAAGAGGAACCAGAAGGGTGCTGTGGGGTGGAGTTTATTGCTCTCTGGTCTGTAGCAAAAAAACAAAAACAAAAACAAAACAAAACAAAAAACAAAACAAAAAAACACAACTACAGTACTTTTTGAAAGCTAAACTGTAGATTCAATTTTAACCCTTGGTTGAAGTTTTCCCAGTCTTAGTTTTCTGAAAGCTACATTTACAATATTCTTAGAAAGGTTATTTTTAAACAGATTCTCATTAAACTTTTCAACAGGTCCCCTTTTCAAAGTAGAAAAATGCATTCCCTCCTCTGTTCTTCCATAATATCATGTTGATGTCTGATTAGAATAGGATCTGAATCCAGAATTCAGTAATGTTATTTTTAAGGAATAAAAATTAAGTAGCATTTTTGACTTTTAAATTATAGGCAATCTTAAGATTTCTATAGTCACAATATTTAATTGGGTTTTATAGTAATCATTGGCCCAAGAGCAGAATGTATCTGGATGATATAAGCATTAAGAATGATGATTTTATTTACTTCTTTATCTACATGGGATGTTTGTGGTTTATTCTGGTCATCAAACTATCATTTAGAACATTGTTATTCTTACAACATACAAGTGTACATTGTTGATTTTGACCTTATCCATAAGCATAAATCTTTCCTTCTCCCATATATCAAACTTGGATATCCCATCTTCAGCTCAAAAAGTATTATCAATTAGAAGTGGGTTGGGGGAAATTGGAGAGGGAGACAAACCATAACAGACTGTGGACTCTGAGAAACAAACTGAGGGTTTTGGAGGGGAGGGGGATGGGAGTTTGGGTGAGCCTAGTGGTGGGTATTATGGAGGGTACATATTGCATGGAGCACTGGGTGTGGTGCATAAACAATGAATTCTGAACACTGAAAAGAAATTTTTTAAAAAAGCTTCTGCACAGCAAAGGGAACAATCAAAAGAACTTCTGATTGGGAGAAGGTATTTGCAAATGTTATATCCAATAAGGAATTAATATCCATAATATAGAAAGAAATTATGCATGAGAGACATGATATTCAAAAATTCTGAGTAAATGTACTTGTTTATCCTCTGAATAAACTTTAATTCAACTGTTAAAACAGCTACACAAAAAAATTGTAAAATTCTTTTATTATTACTTCTTAATTAATCTTTCTTTCCAATTCCACTTTTTAGAGAATGTTTTCAAAAATGCAATCCCTTCAGCCTACAGAGTGAGAAACAAAGCTCAAAATTAATGTGACATTTTAGGTTTACATATCTGGCCAGTGAGGGTTCTGGATAGCGGCCACCTGGTGTTTTTCACAATCTACCATTCTTATGTCTAAGGCATCTCTATTCATCCTTGACTTCAACCCTCCATTTATCCCCATGGATGGAAACTATTATAAAATTGTATTATTTATTAGTGGAATAATTTTTGAATCATAATTTTTCCCAATTACTACAACCATCACCTAACCTAGGTCCCTCACTCCTTGTATCTGAAGAAATACAATAATTCCTTACCTGATTACTTTGCCAACATTTTATTTATCATCTCATACCCAAAATACAGAGATTTAAAGATTGTTTCTATGGACTATCACTCATTATACTTCAACTCTACTTTTAGAAATCTATAATAGCTGCAAATAAACTTCCTCATTTTAGCATGTAAGATAGATTATATTTTGCTAAGCTTATTTTTCCTACTCCACTCAATCTTAGCTTCTGCTACTTCCAAACCTATACCCCTTAACCTTGGAAACACCATCTGCTAATTTGTCACATTTGCTCTTGTTTTTGTCTCTTGGCACCTGCTATCTCCTTAATTGGAAATACTCTGCCCATCTTTGCAAAGATTATCATCTCAGGTTCCACACATTTACATGAAGTATTTGTCTCCTTTCTAATCAACCCATAAATTTTCTCTGAAATACTTTTAATTTATGACTATATCCAACTTAATACTTATTTAAATACTATCCAGTATTTATCATTTTTCAGTTAGCCTATTTCAGTCTTATCTATACTAAGTATATGAGATCAAATCTTTTACCTTATGTCTTTTTTATCTGCCTGAGCACTACTATGACATTAAATAATAGTAAATATTCAAGAAACACTGTCTTCCTCAACCATATTTCTTTTTTTATGTGTCTCTTTAAAAATTTAATTTGTATATTTCTTCACTAGCAAATAATCAATTTATATTTATCCATATATGGTAATAACTACAGTATTTAGTTTTTAAAACTTTCACCTAACTGTGCTGCATTAGAGTACTATTTTAAGTCATATGCAAGGGCTCCTGGGTGGGTCAGTAGGTCGGATGACTGACTCTTTGTTTCAGCTCAGATCATGATCTCATGGGTCAGAAGATTGAGCCCCACATTGGCTCCATGCTCAGCAGGGAGTCTGCTTGAGAGTCTCTCCTTCTGTCCTTCCCCTGACTTGCACTCTCTTTCTCTAAAATAAATATTTTTTAAAAGTCCTATGCATAAAAAGTGTTTCTAAGACCCATAGAATTTGTTCTGTCAGATAGTAATTCAGTGAAATAATGTACTTGCTATGCTGTGCTTATTTTACATACTCTGTAGTGACACATTTAAAAAATCATTTTTTAAGTTTTAAATTCCTGTTAGCTAATGTACAGTATAATATTAGTTTCAGATGTAAAATTTAGTGATCCATCACTTACAACAACTCTTAGTGCTCATGACAACAAATGCATCCTTTGGGGTGCCTGGGTGGCTCAGGTCATGATCCTGGGATCGAGCCCTGTGACAGGCTTCCCACTGAGCAGGGAGTCTGGTTGTCCCTCTGTGCCTCCCCCTGCTCATGTGTTCTCTCTCTCAAATAAATAAATAATCTTTAAACACAAAAACAAAACAACAACAACAAAAAAACAAGTGTACTCCCTAATACCCATAATCTATTTAACCCACTTCCCCCCAGCTCCCCTCCAGTAAACCTGTTTGTTCTCTATAGTTAAGAGTCTGTTTTATGGTTTGCCTTTTTTCCCCCATGTTCATCTGTTTTGTTTCTTAAATTCCACATATGTGTGAAATCATATAGTATTTCTTTCTCTGACTGACTTATTTCACTTAGCATAATACTCCTTAGTTCCCTTGTCATTGTAATGGCAAGATTTTATTCTTTTTTATGGCTAAGAAATATTCCAGTATCTATCTATATATCTATCATCTATCAATCTATCCAATATATATCACCTCTTCTTCATCCGTTCATTAGTCCATGGGCTTTTCCATAACTTGGCTATTATAGATAATGTTGCTATAAACATCAGGGTTCATATATCCCTTCGAATCAGTATTTTTCTATCCTTTGGTAAATACCCAATAGTGTTATTTTGACTAGTGTGAGTTGATATTTCCTTGTAGTTTTAATTTGTATTTACCTGCTGATGAATGATATTGAGCATATTTTTATGTGTCTGCTGCCCAACTGTATGTCTTCAGAAAAGTGTTTATTCATGACTTCTGCCCATTTTTAAACTGGATTATTTATTTTTGAGTGTTGAGTTTTATATGTTCCTTATATATTTAAGATACTAACCCTTTATCAGATATGTTATTTGCAAATATCTTCTCCCATTCAGCTGGTTGCCTTTTAGTTTAGTTTTTGTTTTTTTTTTGCTTATTTCCTTCACTGTGCAAAAGCTTTTTATTTTGTTGAAGTCCCAATAGTTTATTTTTGCTTTTATTTCTCTTATCTCAGGAGATATATCAGTAAGAAGTTGGTATGGCTGATATCAAAGAAGATATTGCCTTTGTTCTCCTCTAGGATTTTGATGGTTTCCTGTTTCACATTTAGCTCTTCCATCCATTTTGGGTTTATTTTTATGTATGGTGTAAGAAAGTAGTCTAGTTTCTCTCTTTGGCATATTGTGGACCAGTTTTCCTAAAACCATTTGTTGGAGAGACTTTTTTTTTTCCTGTTGGCTATGCTTCCTTCTCTGTTGATTAGTTGACCATGTAGTTGTGGGTTCATTTCTGAGTTTTCTATTCTGTTCTATTGATCTATGTGTCTGTTTCTGTGCCACTACCATACTGTCTTGATCACTACAGCTTTGTAATATAACTTAAAGTCTGGAATTGTGATACATCCTGCTTTGTCTTTATTTTTCAAGAATGCTCTGGCTATTTGGGGTTTTTTTGTGGTTCAATACACATTTTAGGATTGTTTGTCCTAGCTCTGTGAAAAATGTGTAGATTTCTTTGGTTAGAACAGGCATTTTAATAATATTTGTTCTTCTAATCTATGAGCATGGAATGTTTTCAATTTCTTTTTGTCATCTTCAATTTCTCTCATCATTGTTTTACATCAAAACTCTTTGGTTAGGTTTATTCCTACATATACCCTTCCAATACTATGTTAAATAAAAGGGGTGAGTGTACCTCTCTGTCTCATTCCTGACTATAGAGGAAAATCTCTCAGTTTTTGCCCATGGAGGATGATATTAGCTGTAGGTTTTTTTGTATATGGCCTTAATTATGCTAAGGTAAATTTCCATTATCCCTACTTTGTTGAGGGTTTTTTTATGAATAGATGTTGTATTTTGTCAAATGCTTTTTCTGCATCTATTGAGAGGATCCTATGGTTCTTATCCTTTCTTTTATTTATGTGGTGTATCACATTGATTGATTTGCAAATATTAAACTACATTTGCAGCCCAGGAATAAATCCTACTTGACTGTGGTGAATGATTCTTTTAATGTCCTGTTGGATAAAATTTGCTTTATAGTCTTTCTTGCCTTTGATCTTTCCTGCCCACTCAAAGAGCCCCTTTATATTTCATGCAGTGGTGGTTTAGTGGTCACACACTGCTTTAGTTTGTTTTTTTGGTTTGGGTTGTTTGTTTTTGTCTGGGAAACTCTTTCTCTCTCCTTCTATTCTGAATGGTTACCTGAATGGATAGAGTATTCTTGGTTGCAGATTTTTCCCATTTGGTGGTATTTTGAATATACCATGCCACTTTCTTCTGGTTTGCCCCGTTTCTGTGGAGAGATCATGGCTGGCCTTATGGGTCTTCTCTTGTGAGTTAGGTACTTTTGTCTTGTTGGTTTTAGGATTCTTTCCCCTTATAACTATATTTTGCAAATTTAATTACAGTATATCTTGGTGTTGCCCTACTTTTGTTGGTTTTGATGGAAGTTTTCTGTGCCTCCTAGATTTGGAAGTCTGTTTCCTTCTCCAAATTAGGGAACTTTTCAGCTATAATTTCCTCAAACAAACCTTCTGCTACCTTCTCTCTTCTTCTCCTGGGACTCTTATGATATGTTTTTACATTTGAAGGAGTCACTGAGTTCTCTGAGTGTCTTCTTGCAGTCCATAATTCTTTCTTGCTTTTCTTCAGCTTTTTTATTTTCCATTTTTCTATCTTCTAAGTCACTTATTCATCTCTCCACTTCTTCCATCCTTGTGGTCATTTTATCTGGTCTGTATCAAATCTCAGTTATTGCATTTTTCATTTCTGATTGATTGTTTTTTAACTCTTTTATTCCTGGGGTAAGGGCCTCCCTGATGTCTTCCATGCTTTCCTCAAGCCTAGGAAGTATCCTTATGATTGTTGCTTTAAATTCTCCATCAGGCATATTACTTATATCTGTTTTGATTTGATCCCTGACTGTGATCTTTTCTTGTTCTTTCTTTTGGGCTGAATTCCTCCATCCTGGCATTTTGTCTAGGTATGCCTTCCACGTGTTAGAAAAGCCTATTAAGTTTCCTGTTCCTGAGAATAATGGCTTTATGAAAAAGAGATCACATAGTGTCCAGGGCCTGGCACTTCAGGTAGTGTCTCCAATGTGTGCTACATGCAATCTACTGTTGTGTTTTGGCTGATGTATCTCTCAGGTCAGTTGTCTGCAGAGGCTCTCCTTGCCTGCAGTGGGGAGTATTTGGACCTTGGCCAGAGTATGGTGAGTTTGAACTAGGCATACTCTGGTCTCCTTTCTAAATAAGACTTAAGGAGCTCCAGGGAGGCTCAGTCGGTTAAGCAGCTGCCTTTGGCTCAGGTCATGATCCTAGGGTTCTGAGATTGAGCCCCACATTGGCTCCCTGCTCAGCAGGGAGTCTGCTTCTCCCTCTCTCTCTGCCTGTTGCTCCCCCTGCTTGTGCTCTCAATCCTTCTGTCAAATAAATAAATAAAATCTTCTAAAAATATTAAAAAAAATGAGACCTGATGCTACTTCCACTAGAACTAAAGACTTTCAGAATTCTACAGTTGGCAGGTATGGTGCTTGTGGAGGTTTCTGCTGGTCTTCTGGGGTATTGGCCCACTGTGCTGGTCCTTAGGCACACTTGCCTGAGAAGAGCAGTACTAGCAGAATGCAGGTGGTTAGGACTTGGTGTAAGCAGGTTAGGCAGCCAGTGTCAGCTCTGTGTTATTTTGAAGGTGATTCTGTGTTTATGCTGAGGGGTAGGGAAAGAAAATGGTGCCAGCTCTTTTATCCCTGAAGAGGGATTTCCCTGCTTGCTGCTCTTAGGAAAGCACTCCCAGAAGAGCAAATAATTTCCCCTTGTGTGTCCCAGGTATTTTTCAGATCAGTGTTTTTATGCTTCTGTCTCTGGGTTGCTCATTTGTTAGGGGTAGCACTATTCACTTTAGGCTCTATTCCATCCAAGCCTGCTGACTTTTAAAACTCGAAACTTTAGGGACCTGGAGTGGCAGGGACCTGCTCTGGTCTTTTGTCAGTGGGTCTTGCCGCACTGGGACCGATGTAGGTTTGACCAAGAAGGGAAGTTGTACCAGAATGCAGGAGTATGGGATTTGGAGCAAAGTAGGCTAAACAGCCAGTGTCTGGGTTAGCTGCCCTCAGCAGCTGTCTCTGGGCCTATGCTTAGGGGCTGGGGCAGGGGTTCTTTTGTCCCTGGAGAGGCATGTCTAAAAAACTGCCTCTCACAGAGACACTCAGAGTGTATAGCCTGTCGCCATGCACCTTAGGTGATCCTCAGATTATACCATCTGCCCCAGGGTTGCTTACCTGCCTTCTCTCAGGGGGTAGGGCAGAACCCTCAGGGCTCTATTCCAGCCAAGCCCACAAAACTTTAAAACCAGGTTTAATCCTCAGTGGTTGCAAGAATTCAGGAAAATCAGCCCCATCATCTTCCCAGCCAATGGCTTTGTGGGTGTGTTATTGTGCTGTCCCTGTGTATTCCATTCTCTCTTACCTTTCTCCATGACCAGGGCTCCCTCCCCTCCATAGCAACCAAAATCCATTTCTCCCCCAAACCAAGACTCTGAACTTTCTATGTTCCTCAATCTGGCCCTCTTCTGTCCCTCTAATTCTGTAATTTGTTCTGTCAGTCCACAGGTCAATTTTATGTGTATTCAGGATGATAGTTATCTAGTTGTGTTCAAGGGATGAGGCAAGCCTAGGGTCCTCCTACTATGCCACCATCTTAGCTCTCAATGCCAACCATATTTATTTCTGATCCCCAGACAAAATAAATGATATAGGCAGTTTATGGAGGTTTTTCTTTCTATAACACGGTATACCAATGGGAAAATTTAGATAATATATCTTGGAGAATATATCTTAGAAAAATAAATAGAAATATGAAGCCAAACATTCTCCATGAATAAACCTAGAAGAAAACATTTACTGATTATTTTTTATGTCTAGTTATCTTGATCATGGTAGGGATAAAATAATGGGTTTCATGGTTATTGACAAATTAATTTGAAAGTAATAACTTTATGAGATAAGTAAAACAGTGTGTATTTAAATTACTGAGCACAGTGTTTGGCATCTAGAATGTAGTCAGTGAGTGATAGTTTCTTCTCTGTCCTCATGTGAAGTAAATGAAAAAAAATTGACAATTGTGATATTTTTTCCAGGTCTATGTACACCCAATGTGTACTATATAGTGTACTGCTTTCTGCTTCTGTTTAATACTGGATATTTTTATCAAAGGATTCATTACTGATTTTTATCTTTTATGGAATGCTTAAGAGGCCCCTTGGACTTATTTAGTCCATTTTGCAAAATTTCAGTTGATTGTGCTGTTCCTTTCAGGTGCCGGATTCCTTTATGATATTCAAACACTTCATTTTTATATTGTCTTGAACCTACTCTAAAATTGTGTTTATTGTAACTTTTGGCACACTAGAATTTTTTGGAGATAAAGAATGTCTTTAGATTTCCACTGAGTCTTTCTACAAAGTTCTCTCATTTATGGTAATCCTTTTTTTTAGATTGCATGGAAAGGATTTACAGTACGTTGTTTGAATAGAATAAATATAACAGTTTTGTCCTTTGCATGTCAACTTAATCCATATGAAACTGACATTTTGGTGCAACTCATAAAAAGATCTATTGATGCGTATATCATTTTAGAGGTAAAGTACTGGCCACATTTTGTCAATTACCCTGAGTGTTAGAAACAAAGCAAGAATTATAAAATAGTTTCCACATTTTGCATTAAAATATATTTCCTAAAACAGATTTCCTTCCACTTTTGTCTCAAAATGTTAAGTACATATTCATTTAAGAAAATAAATGTTATCAACCAATGTATAAAGGAGTTTTTCAGATTTGTTTCACTCAATAACCTCCTGGATCTCTTCAGCTGCATAAAAATATTTGAGGACCTATAAAGGATCTGAAAATTTGATTTTCCCCAAAATATTGGTGTATCAATATACAACCAAATCTTAAGTGTATGAATCTGATTCAAAGTAATTATTGTTGCCGACATTGATTTTACATGCACTGAAACTCTGTAACCCAAAATAGACCATCAAAAGTGCCTCGTTAACACTCTAAATTTGCTTCATCCTACTGTTACTAAGAATTAGAAGCAGCACAAAAAAATGCTGACAAGTTTTTTTTTGCATATTTGGCTGTCTTCATTTCAAGCAAAATCTGCTGAAAAATCTCCCAAAGCTAAGTGTTAGCTATAAGCTTTAAATGTGTGAGAAATCATCTTATATTTAATAGGAAAAATATATTGGATGCAGTCCTGCATCTAAATTACACACCACCATGAAAATTTCTAAAAATTCCAATTGATGTGTTTATATTGATTTCATTTTAATCAAGTTTAATTGTAGTAAGTAGTAGAATTGACAGAGAACTACATCCCAAACTAAGGTTTCTGGATATTTTCCTCATTTCCTTTTCCTAGTAACTTACTCATATCTCCAAACAGAATTACTGGTTCAAAAACCGGTCCCTTATATTCACAGGGCAGGGAGAAACAAAAGAAAAAGGCCACTTCAGATTGGTAGGTGGAAGGTTTAATAAGCAAGGGAACTTAAGAGGTTTGTCTTGGGTGGCTGAAAGATGAGTAGATCTCTGCACCCCTCTGCCAGAATCCTAAAGTTTTCTATAGCGGACTTAACTGGATTCAGTCACATATACCATCCAGATGGTCTCAACACCATATCACTATCTTAAGGCTGTGTCCTTGGGTCAACTTCTGAGGATGGGTACGACAGTAGAACACACATTTTGAAGACAGGGAGGGAGTCAGGAACCTCCAAATGCCTTGTTTCAGTTCACCGTGGGCCAACTAGTGGTCATGTCCTCTCAGTGACCTGCCACAACAGAAATGTACAATAAAAGGAAAAAAACAATAAAGAGTGAACCTTAAAGAAGTCAGTCTGTTAATTTAAGACCACTCTTTCACTTATATGCAATATTTTATATGTTTCCGATAATTGGTTAAATCTCTTGTTTGTTGAGATATCTTTTAAAATATTACCTAGGTAAAGATAAGCATAAGTCACAGTTTTACTTTGTCTGTGTAGACTAAATGTAAGCTTCTTCTTTCCTGAATAAGGCCAGGACATGTATATATAAATTCCGAAAGCTGAACTAATTATTACTTGTTTGACTCATTGACTGATTTTGACCATATTAATCAAATCATAAACTTTTATTTTCACAGAGGGTAATCCATGTAATAGTCTCAGAGACTACTCAAATTATGTATTTGAATATTTCAATTTATTGTGCTTTAAGAAAACAAAAACAAAATTTTGGCAAATTGGGTTAACACAAATCATCAAGTCCTCTCTCTCACAAATACAGAAATGCTCCATGAATATACAAGTTACAGGAAATAAGCAGTTAATGAAAATCTTATGGAAATATTATTGCTCTATTCAAGATGCTTTCATAATGTATACTGTTTGTTTTAAAACATACTGTATTTTTAAGAGGGAAATAAAAGAGTGACTCTTAAGAGCAGGCAGATCTACATGACAATAGAGCCTTTTTAGAAAGTGAAGAAAGCCTTCCTAGATAAGCAATAGCATAAGAAAGCTGTGCACATCAGAAATGAAAGAGCAGCAATAAAAACATGAAATTAGGACTTTTCTCTCTGGAGGATATAAAAAGTTGCAAGAAAACAGCACTAACATTATCACAATGAGAGCAAGCAGGATGAAGTACGAAATAAAATTTTCAAATATATCAAATAATCTAAAATTCAGGAAGTGGTGATCCTCCCAGGAGTAAAAACACCTATGATTGCCTTAATAATTGATGTAGCAGTAGAAGGAGGAGTAGAAGATGCTATTGATGCGTAGGGAGAAAACAGATTAAGTTTAATAAATTTTTTCGGCCCAGTGTGGACTTCATGACAGTTTTAAATTAAAAAAATTATATGGAAACATACAAGTTATCAAAACTGACCCAAGAAATAGAAATTTGGGATAACCATATAGATATCTAACATTTAAGAAAGAAACAGGATCAATCTTGTGCAAAAAAAAATACAAAAATAGAAGAAAAAGAGAATCATTTCCCCACTCATTTTATGAGGCTATTTTTATCCTGAAAGCAAAAAGTTATCAGAAGAAATATATATTAAAAAACAAATATTTTCATTAATATAGAGGAAAAACTCATTACAAAACCAAATCTGATACAACAGCAAATAAAATTATATCATCACCAAGTATGATTTATCTGACCTTGTACGCTTGTGTTAATGTAGGAAAATTCAGGGGCACCTGGGTGGTTCAGTGGGTTAAGTGTCTGCCTTTGGGTCAGGTCATGATCCCTCTTGGGATCATACCTGGTGTTAGCCTCTCTGCTCAGCGGGAAATCTGCTTCTCTCTCTGCCCCTCCCCCTGCTTGTGCTCTCTCTCTATTGCTCTCCCTCTCTCAAATAGATAAATAAAATCTTTAAAAAATTTTTTAAAACATAGAAAAATTCAATCAGTGCTCGTTCATGTAGCGTTTATAAAAATGACTGGAATATCAATTTAGAATCATCAGTAGGTAAAGAATAGCAGAAACATAATTATTGATTCTATTTATTTATGTGTCTAACTCTCTACATACAGATGCAGAACACTTTTTTTTAAACTGGGAACATATGTTTATATCATTTTAATCTATCTTTCTTGTATCTTCTGTGCATTAGTTTTCAGTAGTTTATGAAATAATGAATAGCATCTCTTCATATGAATATGAGATGATGTAACTAATCAAACTCATATTTGGGGACTTTTCTGCCATAGAAAATTATTTTAATATAAAATAATGTGAATAACTTCTCAATTTTTTTGTTAAATACAACTTTAATTATTCCAAGAATTTAAATAAATACAAGTAATTTCTAGGTCAACTGAATACATGTTTTTAAATCTTCTGATAAATATTTTAATAAAAATCTGGCCTTATTATATGTCCAAGTTTGGAATGCTTCCACTGATCAAAACACTGAGCAAATCTCAAAACAAAATTGATAAAATTAAAAGATATAGTCATATTCAAAAAGCAAAATATCTGTAAAACGGAAATCAAACATAAATACAAAGTGGAAAGGAAGTGAGGCTAAGAAACTTGTAAGATCTGGGGAAGAGGACTGAGGCAGCTAGGAATTCAAATCCCAGCAGATAGCAGAGGCTAATAGTGCAGAGAACATGTGCTGGAACTAATATTTTAAACCAGAAATGTGGGTAGAGTCAACCACCCATAAAAAGATACCAAGAAAAAGCTACAAACTCAGACAAGGGCTAACATTTATCTGGACATACTAGAACGAGGAAGCATAGCATTGCAGCTAGGATCTTGGCTAAGCTTCCGACTGGCTTAGAGACTGTATCTGTGCTATAAAAATAAAAAGAAAATTTAAAAACCCATCAATGTATAATAGTATTTTTTGTGTATGTGCTTCTGTTCTCAGGGATCAAGTGAAGGCAATATCAGTGTGTTTTGTCAGGGAGATTTGAGCACATGAAAAGTAAAAAAGTCTTACTCAAAATAAATTGGCAAAGCAATTTACAAACACATGGAAAAAATTAACATCAAAATTTCAATAAAGTGAAAAAAATTAGGAGACGCATTGACTTCAGAAGAAATGGAACTTATAAATATGATTTTTAACTTAAACATGACCAGAATGTTCAAGGAGGTAAATGAAGGAAACTCATACCTGAAAAGAAGACACTTTGGGGTAAAAAGAGGCACTAATTGAATCAGGAAGAGGTGGTTATGAAAAAAATGGACCTTGTAGAAATTAAGTAATTTTCAAAAAAAAACTTAATATACAAGGTAAGACAGCAGAAAAGAGTTCAAGTGAAAGGAAAAAATAGAGTTTTATTTACTAATTAAAAACATTTTAGGACAGTTTTATATTTTAAAAAATTCCAAATTTAGTACAGAGTTTTCTTACTTACAGATAGTTCCCATACTCATAAACCAGATATAGTTTCTACTATTTTTTTAAGATTTTATTTATTTATTTGACATAGAGAAAGAGAGATCACAAGTTGGCAGAGAGAGGGGGGGAAACAGGATCCTTGCTGAGCAGACAGCCCAATGTGGGGGTCCATCCAAGGACCCTGAGATCATGACCTAAGCCGAAGGCAGAGGCTTAACCCGCTGAGCCACCCAGACACCCCTCTACTATTTTTAACAAATAATATGGTGATACTTTTGATGTTATTAATGAATGAACACTGATAAATTATTCTTAATTTAGATGTCCTTAGTTTTTACCTAATGTCCTTTTTCTGTTCCAAAATTCCATCCAAGATATTACATATAAATTAGTTACTCGACTTCATTAGGCTTGTTTTGACTGAGGTGGTTTCTCAGACTTCCCTTGTTTTTGAATGACCTTAACAATTTTGAGGAGTTCAGATCAGATGTTTTATAGAGTGTTTTCCAGTTGGCATTTGTGTGTTTTTAGGTTTAGAATGGAATAAGGTTTTTTTGGGAGGAAGACCACAGAAGTAAATTATAATTTTCATCATATATAATAAGGGTACATAATATTAACATGATTTAACACTCTTAATATTAACAAATCAACTGTCTGAGGTAATGTGTTCCAGGTTTTTCCAATGGAAAGTTATAGTTATTTTACCCCTCATTTTAATACTGTGCTCTTTTGAAAAAAGTCAAGAATATACAAAGAATGCTTAAGAAAACAGTCTGATCAGTCTGATTAAAAAATGGGTCAAAAACCTTACTAGATACCTCACTAAAGATATTCAGATGGGAAGTAAGCATATGAAAAGATTCTCCACATCATTTGTCATCAGAGAAATGCAAATTAAAACAACAATAATATCTGTTAGATACCTGTTAGAATGACCCAAATCCAGAACACTGACAACCAAATGGTTGGTGGAGAGATGTGGAATGACAGGAACTTTCATTCACTGTCATCGGTGGGAAAGTTAAGTGATACAGCTACTTTAGAAGACAGTTTGGTGGTTTTTACAAAACCAAACATACCCTTAATTGATCCAGCAATCATACTCCTTGGTATTTACCTAAAGAAGTTGAAAACTTATGTCCCCATAAAACCTTCATGTGGATGTTTATAGAAGTTTTATTAATAATTGCCGTAAATGGAAGCAATCAAGATGTCCTTCAATAGGTGAATGAATGTATAAACACTGGTACATCCAGACAATGGGATATTATTACTCAGTGCTAAAAAGAAATGAGCTACCAACCCATTAAAAGATGAGGAAGAAGTTTAAATGCACATTACTAACTGAAAAAAGCCAACCTGAAAAGGCTACATACTGTATGATTCCAACTACATGACATTCTGGAAAAGGCAAAACTATCAAGACAGTAAAAGGATCAGAGATTTCCAAGGGTTGAGAGAGAGTGCAGGTTAAACAGGCAGAACAGAGAGGATTTGGGGGTCATTGAAAAGGAGTATATGGAGCAACCCCTCTATCTTCCCCTCAATTTTGCTGTAAACAGGAAACTGGTCTAAAAAAATAGTGATTTTTTTTAAAAGAAGTCTAATATTAAGACAAAATAACCTGATATTTAAGGGTATAGTTTTTGGAAGCAAACACCTGATTTTAAGACTAGTCTCTGTCCCTTATTAGCTTTGTCACTTAGGCCAATTTACCTCTGTGATTCCATATCATCATGGTGATCTTTAAAATGCATTATATTACCAAATTCACAGAGTGGTTATAAAGGATATATTATGCAATGCATGTGAAACATATTGATTAGCACATACTGAGTATTTAATAACCCTTATTGTTATAGAATATTGTGATAATCCTTAGGATAATACCTTTACAACCAATTGTTCTGTTAGAATACTAATGGGCCAAGATTGTATTCTACAATAAAGTACAATTTTAAGTTAATTCAGATACAACTAAGAGAACCAACTTACTTACCAAAAGTGGCCCAATAACTGCCAAAAGATGGCACTCATGCCAAACTTCAGAAAGAAAGCCTTTCTTAAATTCTGATATTGGTTTCAAAATTGGGTATTAAGTAATTAATCTTTCCATTAAATTAATTGTGAACTATATTTTAATAGAAAGACTTACACATTGCCAGGATATTTAAATTTGGCTACAAAGATACTAAAAATAATCTTCAACACTAAAAATTCTCATTAACAATAAATGGGAAATCCCAAATTCACAGGTTCTTGTATATTATCACTTCCATAAAAATACATATTATTTGGAAAATAATCACATTTATAAAATGCTGGATTTACATGCTTCCTATTTTATCTGTCAAATATACACATTTGCCTTGCCTCAGGTCTTTAGTGTTTGCTTAGTAAAGGGTAATAGATAATCACCCAAAATATTTGCTAAGCTTCACAGATGACTCTAGAAAAACATGAACAGTTACTCATTATATTAACACAAAAATGTGTCAGTATAATAAGTTAGGAACTATAAATGAATCCTTTAGGAATGTTTCTTCAATATATAGTCAGCCCTCTATATACATGTAGTTTTATAATGGGCATGAAATATTTGAAAATGTTATAGAAATTCAGTGGGAGTATCTGCATTTTAGTAGAATGTTTGTATTAAATGTGTATCCTTTTTAAATTACGTATACTTAAGATTTTTACAATTTTAAATAATTATCATTTTTAACATGATTCTTTGTCAAATGTAGCTTTTGCAAAATATTTTTAATGCTAACACTGGGCTAATTTTCTACTTTGTTTTTTGTATATTAGCATTTTTATACTCTTTAGCATTTTATAACTTTT
The DNA here is from genome assembly GCF_010015895.1 of Lontra canadensis. Classification (NCBI taxonomy): domain Eukaryota; kingdom Metazoa; phylum Chordata; class Mammalia; order Carnivora; family Mustelidae; genus Lontra; species Lontra canadensis. Next base: position 1,373,010 of record NW_022631172.1, read on the forward strand.
AAAACTATGTGCTAAATTTTCTTCATTTTGATAATCACATACTTTTTGTAAACATTTTGTACTCATCCCAATTTTAATTATTATTCTATATGTACACTATGGGAAGTTATAGTCATTTTATAGTATTCTGTTCCCCTTGTAAACATTATATATTCTTGGTTTTACAGGTAAAATTTAATGATCACCAATAATCCATAAGCTGGTATCTCTCTAATAATTTTGACTGTGTAACTTCGTCATTATAAAGAATTTCCAGAAAATTATCGAAGAATATTGGGTCCCTCTTAAAAGGATTTAGGAGTAAACAAAGAAATTCCCACTGCACAAATATAGCACAATTTAAGCAACAATAAACAATGACTTATAGAAACATATAAATATGTTTTAAATCTGTAAGTTAAAAACAACATGAAACAAATCCACCATTGGTCACCTGTGGAAGATACTAGGTGTTTTCTTTTTCTTTTTTTTTTAAGATTTTATTTATTTATTTGATACAGAGAAAGAGAGATCAAAAGTAGGCAGAGAGAGGGAAGCAGGCTCCCTGCTGAGCAGAGAGCCCCAAGGTGGGGCTGGATCCCAGGACCCTGAGATTATGACCTGAGCTGAAGGCAGAGACTTAACCCACTGAACCACCCAGGCACCCAATTGCTAAGTGTTTTCAATTGGATTGGTGTATCTTTTTCTACCATACCTTCAAACAGCTTATACTATTACATTTAAAGTTTGTTTCTTTCAAATAAAATGTAGCGGGGTCATTTTTAAAAATTCAGTATTCCAATATTTAGCTTTTATTTATTTTATTTTTCCCAATATTTTCCTTTTAATTAGTATATTTAGACTACTTATTGTTATCATTGGTATATTAGTGCTTAAACCTGTCATTTTTGTGTTATGTTTGATCCCTCGGTTTTGTTTTCATGTCTTATATTTCACTCTTTCTTATGGATCACTTGAACATATTTTATAGTTCTATTTTGACTTATCTGTTGAGTTTTTTTATCTTTATTTTTTTAAGATTTTATTTATTTATTTGACAGATAGAGAAAGAAAGAGCCCACAAGGAGGGGGAGCAGCAGAGGGAGAAGTAGAAGCAGGCTCCCTGCAGAGCAGGGAGTCCAATGTGGGGCTCAATCCCAGGCCCCTGGGATCATGGTCTGAGTTGAAGGCAGACAACTGACTGAACCACCCAGACATTCCATCTGTTGAGTTTTTAAAGCTTAATTCTTTGCAAAGAATAGTGATTTCTGCAGATACTGCATTATATATAAGTAACTTATATCTGCTGGTGTGAGCATTTTATAAGTTTTAGTAAATCATAGAGAACTTACCCTTATTTAGTTCCCATAATCCTCAACATTTAGAGCATAATTTTCTTAAATATGTCTCTCTACACATATTGAGAACTACACCAGTGTTATAAGTTTTTATTTAATCTCTAAAACAATTCATAAAGCTCAAGAGAAGAAAAATATATTTGGTATATTCGTATAATTAATATTTCCATTGTTCTTTCTTTTGTCCTGATAATCTAAGATCTCTCCTATTTTATTTTGTTGTTTTTGTGAACTTTCAACTTCCTTCATCCACTTAGCTACTATTTCTCCTTTCCTTCCATGACACCAGTAACATAGATGCTAGCTCTTTTGTTACTGTCCCATGGGTATCTGAGGCACTGCTCATTATTTTTTTCATGCTATTTTCCCCTCAGTGTTCAGATTTGTAAATTCTATTGACCTATCCTTAAGTTCACTGATTATTTTCTCTGCCTCTCTAATTTACTCTTGAGCCTTCCTAGTAAGATTTTTTTAAAAATTTTGACAACTGTATATTTCATGTTTCTAATTTTAGCTACTTCTTTTTTATAACTACTGTCTTTCATAAAATTTTCTGCTTTCATTTGTTGCAAAAGAATTTGTAATTAATTTCTTAAGCATTTTTATCATGGTGAAGTTAGAATTCTTGTCAGATAATTCTAGTATCTGATTCATTTTGGTGTTGGCATCTGTTGATTATGTTTTCTCATTCAAGTTGTGATTTTCCTGGTTTATGGGATGATGACAGATTTTTGTTTATGTCCTGGACATTTTGGGTATGATGTTAGGAAACTCTGGATCCTATTTAAATCTTCTACTTTAGCAGGTGGTCACCCAGTTTAGGTTTGGCACATGGGTCCTGCCCTACTTTTGTGGACTGTGGGTGGTTCAAATGACATTTAGTTTTTAGAGTCTTGCAGTGCTATTCTGGTGTGCTTCATTTTTATGCTACACAGAGGCCACTCCAAAAATCTGGGTGATATTCCAAACTTTATTTCAGTTCTGAAACATTTGTACATGTATATTCCAGTAAATTTTATATGTGAGATGGTCAGAGGTCTTCCTAGTGTTTTCTTACAGGTTTAAGAGTTCCTTTCTCCAGCTTTCTCCTGTCTGAGATCTTGTCCCACTTGCAGCTGGGCAGGTGAGGGATACTGCCCATCATTGCCTCATATGGGGGTAGGGAATGACAAAAGGGAGGCCTCCTTGTTCAGTTTTTGCTGTCATATGTCAGTGGAGAAAAAATGTTTCTCTGGGCTGACTTCTTGCACTGACTAGGGGTCAAGGTCTAGATTCCCTACTCAGTCACCACAGACACCATGGTGGGAAATGAAACCCCCTCACTAGACCATCTGCTAACACTTGGTCTCTGACAACATGCTACCAGCAGTGAAAGAAAGTGCCTTCCTGAGCTACTGTTGCTGTTAGATTAGGGTCAGGAGATGGCACTCCCCTTTAGGTCTCCATTAAAAGCAAAAGTGAGGTGGGAAAACATCTTACTGGACTGTCTGCTGCCACAACGTTGGGGGGACATGGGAGACCAGACTCCATCCATGGTCAGTCTTCCATTAACAATGCCTGGATGGCGGCATTCATTCAGTGTCCGGCTGGGATAGTGTGGGCATTTAAAAAAATATTTCCATCCTGCTGAATTGTATTTTTCCCAGTCCTTTGGCTCTGATTTGTAACTTGTATTTGTAAATATACCTTAGCTAATGAATTTGTCTTCATGTTTACTAAGGCAGAATGTGGATATGATTTAGCAAATTTTAGAGAAGAAAACAAAATAATTGTTTAGAAATGTGAACATTCCAGTGGTTACTACTCTGAGGCCGAACTCCACAAAACTGGTGGTTGATTCTAAATTGCAATTAATTCTGTCTGCTTCTGAGTCCTGACACTGTTTGCACATAGCCTGTATGCCTCCCCAAACTCATAAATCACCCTACCAAATATCAGACACAGGAATGTCTGTATTATCATCATGCCTTGGTCCAAGTCTTTTCATTCCTTTGCCAGGCTTCCCCGATGCCAAAACCAATGTACCACTCACTCTTTGTACTTACACACCATACCTGTCCTAATGATATGGTGACAAATGCTCACAGAATTAAGATTCCTTTAGCCTCTGGAAGCCACACACACAAGGAGAGAGACAAGGTCTAAGCCTGAAGTAGGTTACTTCCTATTTGGAGAAAGTCTTGGAAAACAAGACTATGTTATAATTGATATGTCATAATGGAGGTCTATGGCAACTTTGAAAGAGCTGATGTATGAAACAGAAGTAGTGGATAGAAGGAAATGTAGTCCTCAGCAGAGCTCGGGGCAGCCTAAGATCTTCATAAGGGTTAGGAATGAAAAGGGCAGGACTTCCGGAAAAGATGGTAGAGTAGGAAAACTATAAGCTCCCTTGCCCCACAGATACAACTAGATAACACTCATATCAACGTAAACCCAGAAAATGACCCAAAGACTGGCAGAAAAAACTCTCCACAGCTAAATGTAGAGAAGAGGCTACATCAAAGAATATAGGTAGGGCAGACATGGTCAGGAGCTAAATGGAACCATGGTACTGTCTGCTGGAGGGAAGAATGTGGTGGATGCAGAGAGGGCAGAGAAACAGACTCTCATATCAGAGAACACACACAGGGAGGAAAAACCTCCATAATATTTGGCTTTGAAAACCAGAAGAACTGAATTTCATAAAGTCTTACTATCAGCAGGAATTAACACCTGGAATGTTAAAAAAAAAAATCAGATGGCTTGGTTTTGGGAGAACTGGGAGAGATATATGGCATAGAAGCAGCAGTTTCAAAACTGCCTGAGGCTATAGTGGATGGGGATTTGTTTGCTAATCTCAGAGCAGGAGCTGTTGGGAGATTCCCCAGAAGCAGAGGAGCTGGCATAGTCATTTCCCTCCTCCACCAACCAGCATAAACATGTGAACATGTGTGCAAACTAGTGTATCACCACCACTCACTACCTAGCATGCTGACCGCATGCCCTGTCCCCATGCACTTTTGCAGATCCATACCCTCCAACATGGCTTGCCTTGGTCCCAGTGTCTGCAGGTCTCTTCCCCCCAGTGGACCAGTGCAAACCTTGCTAACACCACCTACACTGCCTCCAAGTTCTGTGGTCCTGCCCCCTGTAATATGTTCTTGGCTGGAGCCCATCGAAAGCAGTGCCACAGGGGCACCTGGGTGGCTCAGTGGGTTAAACCTCTGCCTTCAGCTCAGGACATGGTCTCGGGGTCCTGGGACCGAGCCCTGTATTGGGCTCCCTGCAGGGAGCCCGCTTCCTCCTCTCTCTCTCTCTCTCTCTGCCTACTTGTGATCTCTCTCTCTGTCAAATAAATAAAATAAAATCTTATTTAAAAAAAATAAATAAATAAAAAATAAAGCAGTGCCACAAACCTGGCAGTATGCAAGCAGCCTTGACAGGGGCTAGAACCACTCCAAAGTAAGTCCTTCCCCATGGAGAGGAAAAGATAACCACACACACACCAATCCAAATGAAGCTCCAGTAGTGGGCTGGGGGCAAACATCTGGTCTGACTGACATTGCAGACCACTGGAATGAAGGCAAGAGCAGCTCAGCCACAATGGCTGGGCAGATGCAGTACAGATAGGAGACAACCCTGAAATACCATGTACTGGTGAACAAGGGACTTTGCACTGCTAGGTACTACAGGACCTCGTCTTCATAAGGTCACTACTTTCAAGAGCAAGAGATGTAGCTGACATTTATAACACAAAGAAACAGACACAGAGAGATAAAATAAGACAGAGGAATACAGCCCAACCAAAGAACCGGAAAAAATCAGAGCAAGAGACAAAACAAAGATAAGAAATATGCCTGATAGAGAAATTAAGGTAATAGTCATTAATATACTCACTGGAATTGAGAAAAGAGTGGAGTACCTCATCAAGACCCTTAAAAAAATTATGCCTCCAGGGGCACCTGGGTGGCTCAGTGGGTTAAAGCCTCTGCCTTTGGCTCAGGTCATGGTCCTGGGGTCCTGGGATGGAGCCCCACATAGGGTTCTCTGCTCAGCAGGGAGCCTGCTTCCTCTTCTCTCTCTGCCTGCCTCTCTGCCTACTTGTGCTCTCTGTCAAATAAATAAATAAAATCTTAAAAAAAAGGTTTAAAAAATGAGAATAAGTTAAAGGAATTCAGCAACATCGAGCATAATAACATACATATTATAAGAATTTCAGAAGGATAAGAGAAAGCAAAAGGGGCAGAAAATTTACTTGAAGAGATTATAGCTGAAAATTTATTAAATCTGAGGAAGGAAATAGAAATCCAGAAGCACATAGAGCCCCACAAAAAATCAACCCAAGGAGGTCACCACCAAGACAGATAGTAATTAAAATGGCAAAAAGTAGTGATAAAGAGAGAATTTTTTAATCAGCAAGAGAAAAGAAAATAGTTTTAAACAAGAGAAACTCCATAAGGCTTTTAGCTGATTTTTCAGTGAAAATTTTCAGGCCAGAAGAAAGTGGCATGATGTATTCAAAGTGCTGAAAGGAAAAAATCTGCAGCCAAGGTACTCTATCTAGCAACCTATCTAGCAAGGCTATCATTAAGAATAGAAGGAGAGAGAGTTTCTCATACAAAAAAAGAAGTTCATGACCACTAAACCATCCCTACAAGAGATGTTAAAGGACTCTTTGAGCAAAAAGGAAAGATCATGGGTTAAAAAAAAAAAAAAGGAAGTACAAAAGTAGTAAAATTAAGTAGATCTATAAAAACCAGTTGAGGGAATTTATAAAATAAAAGGTATGACATCATATTACCTAAAATGTGGAGTGGGGGTAAGTAAAGAATGGGTTCCTAATTAAGTGACCTTAATATATAATTCAACTTAATATATAATACATATTATATATTTAATATATACTGCTATATGCAGAATATGTTATATACAAAATTAATGATAACCATAAGCCAGTAATATATATGCAAAAAAAAAGAAAGGAATTGAAGTATATCACTAAATAAAGCCAGCAAATCATGAGAGAAGAGAGAAAGAAAGGAACAGAGAAGACCTATAAAAACAACCATAAAACAGTAACAAAATATCAATAGCGACATGCCTATCAATAAATATGTTTAATGTAAATGGACTAAACTCTCCTATCAAAAGACATAGGGTGACAGAATGGATAAAAAAGCAAGATCTACCTATGTGCTCCCTACAGAAGACTCATTTCAGATGTAAAGATACTTGCAAACTAAAAGTGAAAGGATAGAAAAGTACTTTTCATGCAAGTGGAAATGAAAAGAAAGGGAAACAATACTGATATCAGAAAAAACAGACTTTAAAACAAAGACTATAACAAGAAACAAGGACACAACATAATCATAAAGGGAATAATCCAACAATAAGATATAATTGTAAATATTTATGAATGCAACATGGGAGCAACCAAATACATAAGGCAGTTAGTAATTAACATAAAGGAAGTAATTGATAGTAATACAATAACAGTAGGGGATTTTAATACCCCACATACATCAATGGATAGATCATTGAACCAGAAAATCAACGAGAAAGAAATGGATTTGAATGACACATTGGAACAGATGGACCTAACAGATATATTCAGAACATTCCATCCTGAAAAAGTGAGATATATACTTTTTCAAGTGCATATGGAAAATTCTCCAGAATAGATCATTATTAGGACACAAATCAAGTCTCAAAAAATTAAAAAAGAAAAGATTAAAGCCATACTATGCATCTTTTCTGACCACAATTCTATGAAATTAGAAATTAATCACAAGGAAAAATCTGAAAAGAATACAAATACATGGAGGTTAAATAACATGCTACTTAACAATCAAAGAAATCAAAAAGGAAATTAAAAAAAATACATGGAGAAAACTGAAAATGAAAACACTATGGTCCAAAATCTTTGGGGTGCAGAAAATGTTATTCTAAGACAGAAGTTTATAGCAATGCAGGCTTACCTTAAGCAAGAAAAATCACATATAAATGACTTAGTCTTACAACTAAAGGAGCTAGGAAAAGAAGTAGAAACAGAATCCAAAACTAGTAGAAGGAAGGAAATAATAAAGGTTGGAGAAGAGCCGAATTAAATAAAAACTAAAACCACAATAGAACAGATCAATGAAACCAGGATCTGGTTCTGTATAAAGATCAACAAAATTAATAAACATTTAACCAGGCTGACCAAAAAGAGTGAAAGAGAGAGAGACAGGAGTCAAACAAAATCAGAAATTAAAGAGGAGAAATAACAACACCACAGAAATACAAAGGATTATAAGAGAATATTATGAAAATTTGTATGTCAAAAATTGGATAACTAGAAGAAATTGATAAATTTCTAGAAATATATAACCTCTCAAACTGAACCAGGAAGAAACAGAAAATCAGAACAGACTTATTAGCAGCAACAGAATTGAATCAGTAATCAAATAATCAAAAAACTCGCAATAAACAAAAGTCTAGGACCAGATGACTTCCAAGGTAAATTCTACCAAACATTTAAAGAAGAGTTAATATCTATTCTTTTCAAACTATTCCAAAGAATAGAAGAGGAAGGAAAACTTCCAAACTTATTCTATGAGGCCAGCATTACCCTGATACCAAAACCAGATAAAGACACCCCTACAGAAGAGAAGTACAGGCCAATATCCCTGATGAACAAAGAGGCAAAAATTCTCAATAAGATATGAGCAAACCAAATTCAACAGTACATTAAAAAAAATCATTCACCACAATCAAATGGGATTTATTCCTGAGTTGCCAGGTGGTTCAATATTCACAAATCAATCAACCGGAAACATCACATTAATTAAAGCAAAGATAGGAACAAAATAATCATTTCAAAATGCAGAAAAAACATTTGACAGAGTACAACATCCATTCATGATAACCCTCAACAAAGTAGGTTTAGAGGAAACACACCTCAACATATTAAAGGCCATATTAAAAAAAAACCTACCACCAGTATCATCCTCAATGGCAAAAGACTGAGAACTTTCCTCTATGGTCAGGAACAAGAAAGGGATGTCCACTCTCACCATGTTTATTCAATACAGTACTGTAAGTCCTACCCAAAGCAATAAGACAACAAAAAGAAATAAAAGACACCCAAATCAACAAGGAAGAAGTAAAACTTTTGCTATTTGCTGGTGACATTATACTGTATGTAGAAAACCTGAAACACTCCACCAAAAAACCGTTAGAGCTGATAAATGAATTCAGCATAGTCATAAGAAAAAAAATCAATGTATAGAAAATCTGTTTCATTTCTATATACAGATAACGAAGCAGAAGAAAGACATTAAGGAATCAATCCCATTTAGAATTGTACCAACAACAATAAGATACTTAGGAATAAACCTAACCAAAGAGGTGAAAGATCTATACTCTGAAAGGTGAAAGATCTATACTCTGAAAATTATAAAACACTAATGAAAGAAATTAGATGACAGAAGGAATTAGAAAAACATTCCATTCTCATGGATTGGAAGAAGAAATATTGTTAAAATGTCTATGCTACCCAAAGCAATCTGCACATTTAATACAATCCTTATCCTAATATCAACAGCATTTTTCACAGAGCTGGAACAAACAACTCTAAAATTTGTATGGAACCTGAGAAGACCCCCAAATCGTCAAAGGAATGTTGAAAAAGAAAAGTAAAGCTGGAGGTATCACAATTCTGGAATTTGAGTTATATTACAAAGCTTTAGTAATAAACAGTGTGATACTAGCACCAAAATGGACACGTAGATCAATAGAACAGATGAGAAAATCCAGAAATGAACCCACAACTATATGGTTAACTAATCTTCAACAAAGCTGGAAAGAATAATCAATGGGAAAAAAACAGCCTCTCCAACAAATGGTGTTGAAAAAACTGGACAGCAACATGCAAACGAGTAAAAGTGGACAACTTTCTTATACCATACACAAAAATAAATTCCAAATCGATCAAAAAAAACTAAATGTGAGACTCGAAACCATGAAAATCTTAGAACAGAACATACGTAGTAACTTCTTTGACATCAGCCATAGCAACTTCTTTCTAGATATGTCTCCTGAGGCAAGGGAAATAAAAGCAAAAATAAACTATTGGGGCTTCATCAAAATAAAAAGCTTCTGCACAGTGAAGGAAAGAACAAAAGTAAAAGCAATCTATGGAATGGGAGAAGAGATTTGCAAATGACATTTCTGATAAAGGGTCAGTATCTAAAATACATAAAGAACTTATAAAATGCAATGCCCCAGAGATGAGTAATCCTAATTAAAAATGGGCAGAAGACACAAAAAGATATTTTTCCAAAGAAGACATATAGGTGTCAACAGACACATGAAAAGATACTCATCACTGATTATCAGAGAAACGCAAATCAAGACTACAATGAGCTATCACCTCACAGCTGTCAGAATGGCTAAAATCAACAACAGAAGAAACAACAGGTTTTGCATTAAAGACTCTTAATCTCAGGAAACAAACTGAGGGTTCCTGGGGTTGAGGGGGAGGGATAGTGTGGCTGGGTTATGGACATTGGGGAGGGTATGTGCTATGGTGAGTGCTGTGAATTGTGTAAGACTGATGATTCACAGACCTGTACCCCTGAAGCAAATAATATATTATATGTTAATTTTAAAAAAAAGAAAAGGTTTTGGCAGGGATGTGGAGAAAAGGGAATCCTGTTGCACTGTTAGTAGGAATGCAAACTGGTGCAGCCACTGTGGAAAGCAGTATGGAGATTCCTCAGAAAGTTAAAAATAGAACTACCCTATGATCCAGTAATTGCACTACTAGGTATTTACACAAGGAATTACAAAAATACTAATTCAAAGAATACATGCACTCCGATGTTTATAGCACCATTATCTACAATAACCAAATAGTCCAAGTGTCCCTCAACTGATGAAGGGATAAAGAAGAGTTATATGTATACAATGGAAAATTTATCAGAAAAAAAAATGGAATCTTGCCATTTGCATGGACATGGGGTGGAGCTACAGAGTTAAAGAACACTTGATGAACACCAGTGGTTGTATGGAAGCATTGAATCACCGTGTTTTATACCTGAAACTAGTATAAAGTATGTTTACTATAATGGAATTAAAATTTTATAAAATATAATAAAAAGGGCATAAGTCCAAGACCAGGGAACAGTAACATAGGAACAGAGGACTGGAGGAGAGAAGCCCACAAGGCCAATGTCTGAGCCTACAATAGGTAGGATGTACCTCCAAGACTTCTCACATCTACTCAGTCAGAATTTCTTTAGGGTTAGGGGTCATATCTTCTTGGGATGTGTGTTATTTCAGGACTCCAGTGCATTTCTTCACTCAAAACATGTGCTTACTACACAAATTAATGTATCATGTGGAATAACTCACAAAGTCTATGTATATCCACAAATGAAAAACTCCTGATATATTCTCCACTGCTAGTGTGAATACTGGGTAAGAAAGCAACCAGTGGATGTCAGGAAGTGAATGCTCCATAGGAAACCCCAGGAAATCTTGCTAAGCCAAAAGATTATGTGCACAGGTGAGCCTCTCAGGCTGGTATAAACTGTTAACTGATTAGGAACATAGGCCTGTGGTCAACCCAATGACCCCTCTCTTTCATGGCTAAAATTCTGATTGAGAGAAACTTTTCATAGGGAGCTGGATGGACAGGACCTGAATACAAAGTTTCCTCCAAGAAAGTAGAAGTTTGTTGTTAGCTATTCATAAAAATGACTTCCACAAATGTCCCATCTATGGGGTAAGCTCCAGGGAGGTACGATGATAATAGTGCCAGAGGTCAGAGGTAAAGTAAAATGAGAGAAGTACTTCTTGTTTGAGAATATGTGCTTAGAAAAACTTTGCACACAAGGCTCACCCACCTCTGGGTTAATCCCTAGGAGTGCTCATCAGTCTTCAGTTGTAAATTCCTGCATGCAATCACCTAGCAAAACTTGCAGTGTATGTATATATTCCTCATCTGTCCAGTACTAATAAAAGCCAAATCTGACAACTATGTTTTTTGTATTAATTTCCTATGGTTGCTGTAATAAATTGCCACAACCTTTGTGGATTGAAACATCACAAATATTTTCTCTGATAATTCTAGAGACCAGAGCTGTGAATTCAAGGTGTTAACAGATGTATCCCCTCTGATGTTTCTATTAGAAGTATTTATTCCTTGCCTCTTCTAGATCATGGTGGCTGCTAGCCTGCCTTGGCACTTCTTCCCTTGTTGCCACATTGCTCTCTGGTCCATCTTCACATTGCCTTTTCTCTTGTGTGTTTCTATCAAAATTCCCTTTCCTCTCTCTTATAAGAATGCATATGATTGTATGTAGGCCCACATGAATAATCCAGGATAAATTCTTCCTCTCAGGATCCATAGCTTATTTATATATTTTGGCACATAAAGTAATACTCTTACTATATAAAGTAATATTCATAAGTTTTTGGGATTAGGACATGGACATATGTTTTGGGGGGGCACTATTCAATCTACTACACATTGAGATGGACACTACTCATTACCTATGAAAGCAGGATGCTCAGTGTTGCAAATATATTCAGTAGAATCTTGACAGCCTGAAGTGAGTGATTTTAGACTGGAAGTGATAATACCAAAGAGATCTACATGGACATTTGGGGAAAGGAATTGGATGGAAAAGTTGCCAGATAGTAGTCACGATGTGAACGGTGTTCAAGACCCACAAAGAAAATTTGTAGAAGGGAACTGCAGTGATTCACATCTCCACTGATTCTTAAATAAGGCCACATTAGCTTCGATGGATTTTGGGTGAGATAATCCAAAATAATAGGTAATGATGAAGAGCAAGAGACAATAGAATGAACCATGGAATAGGGTTGGCCATAGAGAATGGCTTGGAGGAGATTTATTGAAGAGGCTGTCTTTTTTCCATTGGACATTCTTTCCTGCTTTGTTGAAGATTAGTTGGCCATAGAGTTGAGGGTCCATTTCTGGGCTCTCTATTCTGTTCCATTGATCTATGTGTCTGTTTTTGTGCCAGTACCATACTGTCTTGATGATGACAGCTTTGTAATCAAGCTTGAATTCTGGAACTGTGATGCTGCCAGCTTTGGTTTTCTTTTTCAACATTCCTCTGGCTATTCAGTATCTTTTCTGGTTCCATACAAATTTTAGGATTATTTGTTCCATTTCTTTGAAAAAAAGTTGATGGTATTTCGATAGGGATTGCATTAAATGTGTAGATTGCTCTAGGTAGTGTAAACATTTTTACAATATTTTTTCTTCCAATCCAGGAGCATGGAATGTTTTTCCATTTCTTTGTGTCTTTCTCAATTACTTTCATTTGTACTCTGTAGTTTTCTGAGTACAGATTCTTTGCCTCTTTGGTTAGATTTATTCCTAGGTATCTTATGGTTTTGGGTGCAATTGTAAATGGGATTGAGTCCTTAATTCCTCTTTCTTCTGTCTTGTTGTTGGTGTAGAGAAATGCAACTGATTTCTGTGCATTGATTTTATATCCTGACACTTCACTGAATGCCTGTACAAGTTCTAGCAGTTTTGGAGTCTTTTGGGTTTTCCACATAAAGTGTCATATCATCTGCAAAGAATGAGAGTTTAACTTCTACTTTGCTGATTCAGATGTCTTTTATTTCTTTTTGTTATCTGATATCTGAGGGTAGGTCTTCTGGTACTATGTTGAATAGCAGTGGTGATAGTGGACATCCCTGCTGTATTCCTGACCTTATCTGACCTATATCCTGAGAATGATGTTCACTGGGGTTTTTTCATAGGTGGCTTTCATGATATTGAGGTATGTATCCTCTATCCCTCCATGGGGAAGAATTTTGATCAAAAAAGGATGCTGTACTTTGTCAAATGCTTTTTCAGCATCTATTGAGAGTATCATATGGTCCTTGTTCTTTCTTTCATTAATGTATTGCATTGATTGATATGTGGATGTTGAACCAGCCATGCAGCCCAGGAATAAAATCCCACTTGGTTATGGTGAATAATCTTTTAATGTACTGTTGGATCCTATTGGCTAGTATTTGGTGAGAATTTTTCCATCCATGATCATCAGGGATATTGAACTGTCATTCTTTTTGGTGGGGTCTTGGTTTTAGGATCAAGGTAGTGCTGGCCTCATCAAATAATTTTGGAAGTTTTCTTTCCATTTCTGTTTCTTAGAATGGTCTCAGAGGAATAGGTATTAATTCTTCTTTAAATGTTGGCAAGAATTCCCCTGGGAAGCTGTGTGGCCTTGAGCTCTAATTTTTGGGAGATTTTTGATGACTGCTTCAATCACCTTACTGGTTATGGGTCTGTTCAGGTTCTCTATTTCTTCCTGGTTCAGTTTTGGTAGTTTATATATCTCTAGGAATGCATCCATTTCTTCCAGATTGTCAAATTTGCTGGGGTATAGTTGTTCATAATATAATCTTATAGTTATTTGTATTTCTTTGGTGTTGGTTGTGATCTCTCCTCTTTCATTCATGATTTTATTAATTTGTGTCCTTTCTCTTTTCTTTTTGATAAGTCTGGCCAGGGTTCATCAATCGTATTAATTCTTTCAAAGAACTAAATCCTAGTTTCCTTGATTTGTTCTACTGTTCTTTTTTGTTTCTATTTCATTGATTTCTGCTCTGAACTTTAGTATTTCTCTTCTCCTGCAATATTTAGGCCTTCCTTGCTGTTCTCTCTTCAGCTTTTTAGGTGCAGTGTTAGGTTGTGTGCTTGAGACCTTTCTTGCTTCTTGAGAAAGGCTCGTATTGCTATATACTTTCCTCTCAGGACTGCCGTTCCTGTGTACCAAAGATTTTGAGAAGTTCTGTTTTCATTTTCATTTGTTTCCATGAATTTTTTAAATTCTTCTTTACTTTCCTGGTCAACCCATTCATTCTTTAGTAGGATGCTCTTTAGCCTTCATGTATTTGAATTCTTTTCCAACTTTTGTCTTGTGGTTGAGTTCTAGTTTCAGAGCATTGTGGTCTGAAAATATGCAGGGAATGATCCCAGTCTTTTGGTACCAGTTGAGACCTGATTTGTGATCCAGGATGTGATCTATTATGGAGAATGTTCCATGTGCACTAAGGAAGACTATGTATTCTGTTGCTCTGGGTTGGAATGATTTGAATATACCTGTGATGTCCATCTGGTCCACTGTGTCATTTAAAGGGTTTATTTCCTTATTGATCTTTTGCTTAGATGATCTGTCCATTTCAGTGAGAGGGGTGTTAATGTCCCCTACTATTATTTTATTGTTGTCTATGTGTTTCTTTGATTTTGTTATTAATTGGTTTATATAATTGGCTGCTCCCATGTTAGGGGCATAGATATTTAAAATTATTAGATCTTGTTGAACAGACCCTTTAAGTATGATATAGTGTCCTTCCTCATCTCTTATGATAGTCTTTGGCTTAAAATCTAATTTGTCTGAAATAAGGATTGGCACCCCAGCTTTCTTTTGATGTCCATTACCATGGTAAATGGTTTTCCACCCCATCACTTTATTTTTTTTAAAGATTTTATTTATTTGATAGACAGAGATCACAAGTAGGCAGAGCAGCAGGCAGAGAGAGAGGGGGAAGCGAGTTCCCAGCTGAGCAGAGAGCCTGATGTGGGGCTCAATCCCAGGACCCTGAGATCATGACCTGAACCAAAGGCAGAGGCTTAACCCACTGAGCCACCCAGGCACCCCTTACCCACCCACTTTAAATCTGGAGGTGTCTTTGGGTCTAAAATGAGATTCTTGCAGACAGCATATCAATGGGTCTTGGTGGGTTTTGGGGTTTTTTGTTTGTTGGTTGGTTGGTTTTTTTGTTTGTTTTGTTTTTCCAATCTGATACCCTGTGTCTTTTGATTGGGGTATTTAGCCTATTTACATTCAGGGTAACTACCGAAAGATATGAATTTAGTGCCATTGTATTGCCTGTAAGGTGACTGTTACTGTATATTGTCTTGTTCCTTTCTTGTCTATGTTACTCTTAGGCTCTCTCATTGCTCAGAGGACCCCTTTCAATATTTCCCGCAGGGCTGGTGTGGTGTTTGCAAATTCTTTTAGTTTTTGTTTGTCCTGCAAGCTTTTTATCCCTCCTTCTATTTTCAGTGACAGCCTAGCTGGGTATAGTATTCTTGGCTGCATATTTTTCTCATTTAGTGCTCTGAATATGTTATGCCAGTCCTTTCTGGCCTGCCAGGTCTCTGTGGATAGGTCTGCTGCCAATCTAATATTTCTACCATTGTCTGTTATAGACCTCTTGTCCTGAGCTGCTTTCAGGATTTTCTCTTTGTCACTGAGATTCGTGAGTTTTGCTATTAGATGACAGGGTGTAGACCTATTTTTACTGATTTTGAGGGGGGTTCTCTGTGCCTCCTGGATTTTGATGCTTGTTCCCATTGCCAAATTAGGGGAATTCTCTGCTATAATTTGCTCTAATATACTTTCTGCCCCCCTCTCTCTTTCTTCTTTTTCTTTGGGGATCCCAATTAATCTAATATTGTTTCATCTTAGGGTATCTCTTATCTCTTGAGTTCTCCCTCCATGGTCCAGTAGTTATCTTTTTCTTTGCTCCTTTATTCTCCATCATTTGGTCTTCTATTTCACCAATTCTTCTGCCTCATTTAGCCTAGCAGTAAGAACCTTCATTTTTGATTGCACTTCAATAATAGCTTTTTTTATTTCAACTTGGTTAGATTTTAGTTCTTTTGTTTCTCCAGAAAGGGATTATATAGTATCTTCCATGCTTTTTTTGAGCCTGTCTAGCACCTTGATAATCATCATTCTGAACTCTAGATCTGATATCTTACTAATGTGCATATTGATTACATCCCTATCTGTCAGTACTGAATGTTGTTCTTTTTTTTGAGTTGAGTTTTTCCATCTTGTCATTTTATCCAGATAAGAATAGATAAATGAGAGAACCAAATAGTAGAAAGGTAACAACAACCCCAGAAAAATATACACTAAACAAATCAGAAGAGACCTGAAATGGGGGGAAAGAAAGGAAATAAAAGGATCAGGCTGGTGAAGAGAACAGAGCCACACACTTGATTTTTGATATGTATTGGTCTGGTAGAAGAAACTGCCTCCCAAAATTTTAATGAAAGAAAAACTTATATGTATGCAAAAATAAGGGTAAATATGATGAAGGGATCGAATATGACTGTAATGATGAAAATTTTAAAAGATTTTAAATAATGAATTGATAAGTTGGTTGAAGAAAGAAAGAAAAAATTAAGAAAAAAAAATAATGTGATCGGGGGAGACGAGGACAAAGCCTTACACTAGATTTAGGGCATATTTTGGTCTGTTAGAAGAAACTGTATCCCAAAATTTTAAGGTTAAACACAATGATGGGATAGAATATAACTATAAAAATGAAAATTTAAAAAAGATTTTTAAAAAGGTATTATTGGTAAGATGTTGCTTAAAATAGGAAAGAGGAAAAATTCAAAAAAAAAAAAGAAAATCAAATTTAAACAATTTAACTTTGAAAGTCTAAAGAATCATGGGAAAAAAGCCATAAATTCTATGTGCAGCTTTCTCCTAGCACTGAAGTTTTACAGTTCTCATTGATCCTTAAACTTGGTTTTGGCTGGATATTCTTGCTGATCTTCTGGGGGAGGCACCTGTTACAGTGACTCTCAAATGTCTTTGCTTGAGGTGGAATTGTATCACCCTTGCCAGGGGCCAGGCTACGTAATCTGCTTGGGTTTGCTCTTGGTAGCTTTTGTTCCCTGAAACCTTTTTATACAGATTTGGAGGACCGGAATGAAAATGACAGCCTTCTAATATCTGGCCTTGGAGGAGCTGAGACCAGGCCCCCTTTTCAATGAGCCCTCAGAGAAAAGCAGTTAATCACTCCTGTCTCCTGGGTATGTGGCTGCACTCGGAGCTCACCCAGCATGTGACTGAGCATTACTATCTCTGGCATATTACCCCATTTGGAATCTCCAAACCCAGCAGACTCCTGTGGCATGCTCCTGTGCCACTGCTCCTGGTGGAAGAAAGGGGAGTTTTCCTTGGATCTGTCACTTGTGGGGTCCCTGCTCGAAGAGTAGTGGCCCAACCTTGACTCAGATCATGATTTATGGCAACCCTGAGCTGAGAGCCCTCTCCTTAGCCCCGTCTCTACAGCTGGCTTCCCCGCTCTGGTACCTAGGAGCTCTTTCCCATTCAGGCACCCCTGGTCCTTCTGTGACCCTGAGGGTCTGGACACCGCACTGTCCTTGTGAAGGTTCCATACCCCACTTAGCCACTGGAGCAATGTCCCTTCGCAGAGCAGACTTCTCAAGTTCTGATTTTGTGTTTCTCTGCTCCCTTGCTTGCCAGGAGCTGCCCCCCGAACCCACCTCCCATGGTCTATCTTCCCATATGGTATCACCTCAGATTCACTTCTCTGCATGTCCCATCTTCCAGAAAGTTGTCACTTTTATGTTCATAGAATTGCTGCTATTCTTTTCTTTGATCTCCTGTTGAGTTTGTACGTGTTCAGAATGTTTTGATAACTATGTAGCTGAATTCCTGGGACCAGACAAAATTTAATTTTCTACTCCTCTGTCATCCCCCATATTAGTTAACATTTCAAGGCTAGAGGTGGAAATTTTGGCTATATATATATATATATATATATATTTAATCTAGTTTTTTTAGACTTTTCTTATGTAAAATCCCTAATTTCTCTTTCCAATAATCCATGTTAGTCGTGAATATTGTTTTTAAAATGCATGATCGTAAGCAGAAATTGTGGAAAATGTGTTCACTTTTGGAAGAGCTTCCCATAATAATTATTCCACTTATTTTATCAACATCAAAAGCATTTTCACACAACATAAATGTTTTAATAAAACTCTTAAGGGCTACCTGATATTCAAACATATGGCTGTAACACTATTTTCTGAAATATATAAACTTTGAAGGTTATAATTTAATTTTCTATTGAAAGTAATGTAACTGAGATGCCTGAGTGGCTCAGTCATTTGAGCATCTATCTTAGGCTAGGGTCATGATCCCAGGGTCCTGAGATCAAGTCCCATATCAGGTTTCCTGTTGAGTAGGGAGACTCCTCCCTCTGCCTGCAGCTTCCCCTACATATGCTCTCTGTCTCTATCTAAAAAATAAAACCTTAAAAAACCATAAAAAATAAAGTGATATAACTAAAGGCTTTGAATTCTGTGTTGTCTTCTTACAACTTATATGAATTTAGACATCTTTAAAAATCTGTTTCCTAATCTAAGAAATAAAAAATATTATCCTTTACATGATTATTATGTAGAGTAAATGAAATAAGGCATGTAAAGCACTTACCATAGAACTCTCCATCCACTAAACTTAATTTTATTGTTTACGCTCCCAATGTATTCTAGGTACTACATAGGTTTGAATAAATTGTATTATATTATTTGGTAATGAACATGTTGGTACCTGAGGAAAGGAGAGGTAAATTAATTTAGGGCCAAATCACTGAAGGATTTTATTTACCATACTGAAGAATTACTGATTTGGTCTTGAGGTTGATTTACTTTTCATATTTTGATATATATTGGTGTGATATTCTTAGGAGTATATTTAATCTTAAAATTAATTTGGAAATAATCCAAATGTACATCAAGGCGTTAATGGAGATCTTTTTAATCTAGCAAATTCTCATTTAGTAATATAGAATATTTTATTTTATGGATTTATCTTCATGTATTCATATTCCTCTTCAAAATGTTCTTTTCTAAAACTTTCACATTTTCTCTTAATTTTATTCCTCTATAGTTTATATACTCTGTTGATAGTCTGAGTGGCTTATTTTGTAATTGTGTAGTACTGTTTTACAGAATAGCTATTGATTTTCATATTCTTGTTTTATAACTAACCACTTTATTGAACTCTTTTTAGTTTCAATAGATTGTCTGTTAATTCTATTTGGTATTATAAGCAAATATATCATTTATAAATACTGAATTTATTTTGTACCAATCTAATAATTCTACCTTTTAATCTTATTATATCTAATTCATTCTAAAAGACATACTAGGTAATGACATGCCTATCATTCTCTTCCTGGATTAATAAAAATGCCACTAGTATTTCACCAGTAAGTGTGATACTGCCTATTGGTTTGAGATATACTCTGTTACCTATAAATGCAAACATTATAAAAATATATAATAAAGAAACTGAAAAATCCCTGATTATACCATCCCCAGAGGAAATCTCTTTGGTTCATAGTGTACACATTTCATTAAAATTGTTTTTAAATTAACATTCTTTGATATACTTTTACTTAACACATCCATATCTATATCATTCTTTCTAATTATTGTATACTATTGCATTTTGTGGCTATAACACCAATTTATGGCTATTTAACTTGATTACAATATTTAGTTATTACAAACAATGTTGCAGTGAACATCCTTGTAAACTGTCTTTTGGCTTGGGTGTATAGCTACATTTGTAAGTACATCAAGCCAAAGATTGTGAATAGATTTTTAAATATTAGCAATACAACTTTGATATTTTAAAGAATATATAACCTCTCAAATTTTGTATTTTCTGCAAATCTTATATGCTTGAGGTTTCTCACCTGGTGACTTGGTTGAAATCATTGTTTCTAGTAGATACTGGACACTGCCTTGAAAAAGAAGCCATTGCTCAGCTAGAGGTTAACATTTTGAGTTTCTAGGATGCAGAAGGAAACAATATTGTTTTAACCATGATGTTTTTAAAAGTTTCAAATTTTGAAAACTTTCCTTTACATATGAAGGACAAACCTTGGGTCTGAGTATAAATATTTATTATAATCCACAGCATATAAAAGACAGAATATAATTTAAGGTAAGTTCCTGTTACACATGAATGGGAAAATTTTTTACAATGATGGAAGGAACATGAAAAGAGCCAAAAAGAATGAAATATGCTGAATATAGTGTCTGCATCACTGAAATAATATTCAGAGCCCTCATTCCCTAAACCCTGGCCCCATGTTTAAGTGGAAGAGGTAGGTAAATAGAAGGGAAGAGTTGTATTAATAATTGTAAAAGGAAGAAGCTAAAAGCATATTTTTTTTAAATCCTTTCCCCCCAGGAATTCTAGGAGAAAAATAGCCTCACAGTTTCTTAATAATAAGCTAGAGCAGCTGTAATAGAGCAGGAATGCTGATAACATGTATTTCATGAGTCTGAGAAGTTCCCATCCTCCATGTTCCCACAGTTTTCATAAGACATAAAAGAGGCTCAGATGATTCCATGATAACTTGTGGAGAGAATGGAAGTTATGTAAGAGTTAAGTCAGTATGGTTCTCTGAAGTCTAGATGGAGGATACCAACAAGTATCAGAGCATAAGCCACATCTGACAAGAATCAAGATGGGAAGCTTAGTAAGCAAAGGGAATTGGCTGATTGTCCTTCAACAGCACATGAAGAAAGAACCAGGAGAGATGAGCTCTATCTCAACCAGAGATCAGTAGGTATTCACAGAGAAAGCTGTATCTTGACCCAGAGAGCTCTTGCTTGCTAGTTCCATAATAACATATGTTTTCCCTATGTCCAGATGTTATCTATGGAAATGGGGAAGAATAGGAGAGGAAATGAACTTGAAAATTTTGACCATTTAACTACAAAGAACCTGAGCTCACCTGAAACAGTTTTTAAACATTGGGGGATGTTTGTTACTCTGAATAGGCAAGTTTAATTGATGTTCCCAGATGCTGCCTCTATTAAGAGTAGTTAAGAGTTAGAGCAAGTTATACCTATGAGTGGTCATATATAAATTTTCCCCACTATTGCAAGAAAATATTTTAAATTTTATTCCAAAAGGTTGTGCCAATTAAGCATCCTCACACTTTCCTGCTGAATGTAATTTCTCCACCCATACTAGAGGGGAGGTAAGTTTGGAAGGGAGGCTGTTAACTCCCCATTAATATAAAAAGTATAAAATGCAGCTAATTATCTTATTACACAGTGCAGTTGTACTCAGCTTTTCAGAGGGTCCCACAAAGTGATTTATAAAGTATTGCATTTCAAGTTCCATGCTTTAAAATTTATGACTTAATGAAAATGACCTAAATTGGTAAAAACCTGATTTGTTCCTTTCCCTACATGATCTATAACTTCATTGAACAGTGTCAGAGATTTTTTTCAAAGTATTTAATTTTGGTAAAAATGGATACCTGTCTTTGTTTTTCCTTTTAAAACATTATTTTAATTCAGTGGAGTCAGTACAGGAAGAGAGTATTATTAAATAGAAATGTATTACAAATCCATTCAATATGTATTCTTTTTAAACGTAGAGATATGTATTACAAAAACTTCTATTCATTTCAATTCTATTTGCTTCAGAAACTCTTTATAACACGCTTCATATATTTTGTATTATGAAAGGTAACAATGCATTCTTCATGGTGTAAGACATTCACATATTTACAATGTAAGTAATGGAAGTAAATGACAAAAAGTCTTTAACTACTGAATAATATCAAGTTTTGCTTTAGGATTTTCATGCACTAAACTAAAATAGGCCTAAGATCAAGGTTATCAATTAAAATGTAATTGGAGGAAAATCATTTTTTATTAGGTTTTCAAACATTTATTTCTATAACATTTTAAGTATTTTTTAAAATTATTTTTAGACTTGTGGGGAGGAGTCAAGATGGCAGAGAAGTAGCAGGCTGAGACAACATCAGGTAGCAGGAGATCAGCTAGATAGCTTATCAAACCATTCCAAACACCTACAAATCCAACAGGAGATCAAAGAGAAGAAGAGCAACAATTCTAGAAACAGAAAATCAACCACTTTCTGAAAGGTAGGACCAGAGGAAAAGTGAATCCAAAGCTATATGGAGATAGACCACAGGGGGAGGGGCCAGCGCCTGGAAAGCAGCAGAGCAACAGAGCACAAAATCAAGACTTTAAAAAGTCTGCTCCACTGAGGGACATCACTCCAGAGGTTAAACCGAGGTGAAGCCCGTGCGGAGTCAGCGTGGCCCCAGGCCCATGGAGTCACAGAAGGATTGGGGGTGTCTGAATGTCACAGAGCTCGCAGGTATTAGAGTGGGGAAGCTGGCTACAGAGAGCCGAGGAGTGAGCTCTCAGCTCATGGTTACCTTGAGCTATAATCCATTACACAGACCACTGCTCTATCATTGGGATTCCCACAGATCTGGGGAGACCCCCCTGGAAGAGCTCAGGGATTTGTGGGGTTTGGAGACTCCAGGTGGGGCTATGTGCCGGAGAAGGAGTTGCTTGGTCATAGGCTGGGTGAGCTCGGAGTGCGGCCAGAGGCCAGGAAGACAGGAGTGATTGAGCGCTTTTCTCTGAGGCGCACTGAGGAGTGGGGCCCCGAGCTCTCGGCTCCTCTGGGCCAGAGATTGGGAGGCCGCCATTTTCATTCCCGTCCTCCAGAACTTTATGGAAAGCATTCAGGGAACAAAAACTCCCGAAAGTGAACCCGAGTGGATTACTTAGCCTGGCCCCTGGTAAGGGTGGTGCAATTCCGCCTCAGGCAAAGACACTTGAGAATCACTACAGCAGGCCCCTCCCCCAGAAGATTAACAAGAAATCCAGCTAAGACCAAGTTCACTTACCAAGAAGAACATCGGAATACCAGAGGAGGAGAAAGCAAAGCATGGAATTCAGGGCTTTCTCCCCATGAATCTTTAGTCTTACAAAGTTAATTTTTTTTAATTTTTTTTCTCCTGCTAAATTTTTTTTAACTTTTACCCTTTCCTCTTTTAATGTTTTTTAACTAGTTCATCTTAACAATACCTTTCATTTAAAAAAATATTTTTTGAACCTTCATCATTATAGTCATATTTTATCTTTCATCGTATCTAAATTTATTTTTTGTATACACATAGGGTTTTTTCTTCTAAAAATTTTGGGGTACATCTTCTAATAGATCAAAATACACCCTAAATCTAGCACTGGGCTTGTTCTAGTCTCCAGCCTGAGCAAATTTTCTCCACTTTCTTTTTCTTTATTCTCCCAACCAACTTACTGTATCAACTCTTTTTTTAGAAATTTAAAAAAATAATATTTTTTTTCATCTTTATAGTC